>NC_060282.1:73153512-73218512 GCF_021613505.1 Equus quagga
CTCCGCCCCCGCCCCCAACACCAGCCTCAGCGGCTGCGGAACCCCCTCTCCATCCAAACCCAAGCAGAAACCCACCTGGCGCTGTGAGGTTTGTGATTACGAAACCAACGTCGCGAGAAACCTCCGAATTCATATGACCAGTGAAAAGCACATGCATAATATGATGCTTTTGCAGCAGAATATGAAGCAGATCCAGCATAACCTGCACTTGGGCCTCGCCCCGGCAGAGGCAGAGCTGTACCAGTACTACCTGGCCCAGAACATAGGCCTGACAGGGATGAAGCTGGAAAACCCTGCCGACCCGCAGCTGATGATCAGCCCGTTCCAGCTGGATCCGGCCACCGCGGCCGCTTTGGCCCCAGGACTTGGTTAGTATTTCCTGATTTTCTGCACTGTTGTTAGTTTCTAATCACATTTTGATTTGGTGTGATGCACCCAGAGAAAGTAGCGAGCGCCCATCGATTGAGGACAGTTTCCTAGCAGGGACTTGCTCTTTTAGCTGGATAGTCAAACCGTTTGTGTTTTCCTTCAAACCTGAATTAACTTCAGAGAGGAAGGAGTTAAGGGGTGGAGGGCAGAGTGAGAGGAGTCAGCAAACTTGGTCTTCCTTCAGTAGGTTGATTAACAAACGCTAATTTGCATCAGTTGCGTGCAATCATTTGCTATACCTTACAAGGTTCCTAGCTTCAGTTTCGGCAATTATTGCCTAAAATATCAAACTTGAGCTTCAAAAGGGTATACCGTTATTTATAAGGAAATATTTTGGAAAAATACTTTAATGTCTGAGATTGAAGATAATTAAACTTACAGTAATACCATTACCTTATCCCAGGTATTTGGCAGTAGATTACACGCACGCATAAGGCATTAGCCAAATCTCATCAAGCTTTAAGACAAATTGAGAAATAGCAATTAGTGCTTATGCAAGTTTCCCTGGGCTCTTCAATTGCAAGCACGTGACTGTTTTGTTATGGTATTGATCAACTTTCTTGCCCTCGAAAATACAAATTTCAGAATGACATCATGCCCAGTAGGAGTAATTAAAGCTATCTGATGAGGGAATTTAGAAGTTGAAAGGGGTGATTGTAATTGATCCTGATTCAATCCTATTACAGCTTTTTATAGTTTAAGCTCTAGAGAAAGCACATTCCTTGTCAAGACTTTATTTTACAGATTCCTTTGTGTGTGCTGTGTTTTCTAGTCTCTCTTTTCCCTTTTAATTTTTTTTTCCTGTAGTAAATAATGAGCTGCCGCCCGAAATCCGGCTTGCCAGTGGTCAGCTAATGGGTGATGACCTGTCCCTCCTTACTGCAGGAGAGCTGTCACCTTATATCAGTGACCCAGCGCTGAAGCTATTCCAGTGTGCTGTTTGCAACAAATTCACCTCTGACAGCCTGGAGGCCCTAAGTGTGCATGTGAGCAGTGAGCGCTCGCTCCCTGAAGAGGAATGGAGGGCTGTAATTGGAGATATCTACCAGTGCAAGCTCTGTAACTACAACACGCAGCTCAAAGCCAACTTCCAGCTCCACTGCAAGACTGATAAACACATGCAGAAGTATCAACTGGTGGCTCACATTAAAGAAGGGGGCAAAAGCAATGAGTGGAGGCTGAAGTGTATTGCCATTGGCAACCCGGTCCACCTCAAATGTAACGCCTGTGACTACTACACCAACAGTGTGGATAAATTACGCTTGCATACCACCAATCACAGGCACGAGGCGGCCCTGAAGCTCTACAAGGTAAGCAGTGACATCCATTTCCGTTGGCACAGAGTAGAGAAGGGAATTAACTGTTTCAGAGCTTGGAGCACAAATCTGCAAGTTAAGGAAAAAGAGGAAAAAAAAAAAAATCGAGGGCTAGGTACACGGTTTCTGCCCCACGTTACTAAACGTGTATTGAAATGTATGAAATATTTAAAAGGTTTGCCATCCCTTTGACACCTAGCTCAGTGGCATTGATTGCTTTACTGGTTTCTCCCAAATAAAATAACTTTTCTGAGTATTTTCATATATGAAATAATACTTTTACGCCTCTTTTATTGACTGATTTAAAAAAATAGCACAGCTCTTGGCTAAGTGTTGATGGTTACGGGGAGCAGAGGACAAAAACAGTGTTACCTTGTGAAGGCATCATCTCTTGTTTGGTGACAAAAAAGCACTATCCAAACACGATGGGGTTTTGTTTTTTTTTCCTGTAAGTTTCTAGTAGTATTGAGTAAACACACTCTCCTTTAGCATCAGTTGAAGGCCTTCTCCTTAACTCTGTTATTTTGCATGGCTTTTCCCAGCTAGTAAAGTGCCTATCCCCTACAGTGGGTGTGGTGCAGATGGCAAATCTACTTTCATCGTTGCTGGAAAAAGCTATGCAGATGTAATGAATATGTGCAAGTGCTGCACACTCTCTTCCTCCACAAGTTGTCTTGACTTTTTCTAAACCCTAATTACCGGTTAATTTATCTTCTACAGTTTGTTTCCTGGATTGGCTTGATTGTTTTGGTTTATGTACGAATGAAACAGGTTCATTTCAGTGATGAATAACTTGATCACTTATTAAAAACTTCTTTTGTCTAGAGGATATTAAAATTCAGAAAATATTGTAAACCATTCGTCATCGTAACAAGCTCTAAATATGATTACAAAATCCATTTTGCAAGTGTTATCTATTGATTTATACTAGAAATCAGTGATAACTATGTTGTCTGGAGTCAACCAGCAATTCTCATACCTATGGCTTTTCTAACACTAGTTCAAACTATAAACACACAACAGAAAGAGCCGATTGTGGCTCTCTAGAGCAGGTGCAGGAATTATTTATTTGGGTTGGCCTGGCACCATTTGTTTGGATTGTTTCTCCAAGTTCAAATTCTGGATTGATGTACTGAGCGTAAAAACCTAAAGACGTGGTGTGAGAATTTGTAACACTGTTCCTGTGGTCTCGGCGCTTTGTGGATCAATAATGAAACCATTAGATTTGGGTTACACAGTTTGAGGGCAGTACAGGCCCTAATGTAAGATGGAAAGCTTCTAAGTTGATGGCATTGAAACCATCATATAACAGATTAATCGTATTGTAATTCATAGGTTTTACAGCAACAGATGATAACCGTTCAATTGTCAGTTTTTTTTCTGTTGATCCCTGACCTATTAAAACTTTTAGATTACCTAAGAGAAAAAAATAAACATTAAGTTTGTATAAATAGTAGATTTCGACCCTGGGAGCTATATAGAATATTCATGAACTGTGTTTATATTCACACAGCTCCTCTCACACTTTTAACATGTTGTGAATAAAAGATAGAAATGTACACATTTCTCTATTTTATTAATCTGATGTGAGAAGTTAAAGAAAGGTAGAGTGTTACTGTTTATTTTCTCAGGAAAGATTCTTTAATCTAATTGTTTGATGATTATAAACGTGTGTGTGTGTGTTTGTGTTAAGTGTACCCATTCATCCCATGGCTGTGGACTGACCACCCTCAGTATCTGCAGAGCAGTTTGCCAGGTGCCTGTGTTACTCTTAAAGGTCCCTTTCAGGGAGAGTTGGATATTGTCTTTGAATGTATAACAACTAAATGAGATAAAAGCTTGTTGATAAAGGGGCTTGAAGGCAGAGAGAGCTTTAGATCCCAGAACCAAAGGATCTATGTCCTCTTACCTTAAAAATGTTAGAAATCACATAAAAATTTATCTTTCCGCCACTCTTCTTTATTCGCTGATCTCTTAAATACCCAACTGTCCTTGTAGTGTAGTGTCTCAAAATGGTCAGCAAACAAACAAAAACACACTTTGAACAAACTTACCTTGAATTAAAGGAAGATCGAAGAGAGAAATACTGGAGCTATTGAAACTTGGTATTGGGAAAACTATATTATTTCTCATTATCCTTCAAGGAGCATTTATTATTTCTAGTAGTAACTACAAAAATACTGCAGAGTAGCAATGTGTGGAGGTTGCCATTTCTAAACTGATTTACAGAAACTGTGTGAGTCAGATATAGAGGATTTTCAAGTACAGTAATGAGGATATTAGCAAGCTGGGTCGGCTTGTGTCGGCAAAATAAGATTGCTTCATAAGTAACATTAATTGCTTTTAAATGAGAACCTAACAAATTGGCTCAGGCCTGGAAAATATGATGGTTTGTAATATGACTAAAATATTAAAATTAGACTTAAAATAGTTTCTGAGTTAATGACTAGACAATAATCTCCTATATAAAATTCATTTTCATTAGGAGTTTAATTTACATCATTTTGCATTGTGAATTATTCAGGCTTTAAGGGAAAGTGACAAGTAGCAGTTGTAAGACAAGTACAGAGCTGTGGGAAAACAGCTTTTCCTGTTATTGACAACATATTGATTCATAACACTCTAAATGTGGTGATGTGTCAGTTTGATCCGAATGACCACTTTACCCCTTGCATTGTCAACCTGAAGCAGTATTACCAGAGAGAAGTGTGTGTCCTGATTCCAGTTTAAGGAGGTTAAAGGTTAAAGGTTAAGGGTTAGCTTAAAAGCATCATCTGCCTAGCTGCTTAACTTTAAACTGATCAATTTAATGAAAATCTGTTTTACAGATGTTGTTTTAATGTATTTGGCAGGATTTAGGCAGCTTTAACATTAGACGTATGCTAGTAAAAATTATTTCTTTATTTGACCAGAACAACACCTTTCCTTTTATGTTTAAAGTAGAAGGCTTGCGGGTTATGGTATTTTGGCAAAGAACCCAGAGGCAGAATGTGTTGATGATCTTTCCATATGGACTCAAAAAAAGAATACCTTTATGTCTATTGCTAACGATGACTGCAAAAACAAACAAGGCTGTATTCATTTTTTGGCAGTATTATTTTCCTTAGAATTTTTTTCTAAAGAGGAATTTTGTTATTGTTAAGAAAATCTTACTCATTTCTTCAAGCACAATTCTCTGAAGTGCTCAGGACTATTAAATTTTGATTTTTTCCTCCAGAAATTTTAATGATGAAGCGAAATGGGTCTAGGAAATTAAAATAATAAAATGAAACTGCAGGTTGCCCTTAATCTTCTCTTTTAATGTATGAAAGTATATTTAAAGTGAGGTTAATAAGTACTCAATGCATAGATAGCTACAATCAGTGTTACAAGGTAAACTGTGTCTGTACCTATCTCTCTATATAATACAAAAGCAGCGTTTCTGAGCTAACCACTTTATTAGATTTGATTATATTCTTCTCATTTCACGCCTTTGCATCCTCTATGAATTTTTTCAATTGATATTCACATAATGAGTCCTCAATAAATATTTGTAGGATGAATAATGGACTAATGAATAAACTGAGAAACGTGTTAAAGAAACCCTTTTACTTCTAACCCTCGTTAAAAAAAAAATGCATTGCAATTTGATCCACCCCTAAATTATCCCAAACTTTTTCTAAAGAGTCCAGAAAAAGATCTCATAAAAACTACTTAGCACTACACATTCAAACTGAGGAGGAACAAATAAGACTTTGGCAATATTTTAGATTTACAGTTTAGCTTATTCTTGGCTCCGCATGGCCATGACTTGTCCGGCCAGCTGATGGGTCTCCCGCCATCCCACGCAGGGCATGCAAGTACTGTGCTGCACCTGCATTTCAGCTGCTCCTATAATGCTGTGTGGATTTTCAAGTGAGGTGTTCGCAGCTTTGCTGGTTCAAAGTCAAAAGCTTAATTATACTAGCTTTTTTCCTTCCTGCATCTGCTAGTGGTGAAGCGGAATAGTCTGTCTGAATTCCATAATGCTGTTTTCATATTTGGATTTCAAATTGGCTGGGAACAGTGAATGAATCTCTTGTCTCCATGGTGAGCAGAGGCACACACGTGGGATTTGGTCCTAGGTAACTTTTAGTGTAACATTCCCCTAAGGAACGTTTTTGGAGTTTTCTCATTATCCATGTTATGGCTGAAAGAATCCGGGTTAAGAACTAAAATCAAGGTGTGGGGGAGGGTCGTAGAAGAGAATGCAAGGAGCCACGTTGGGAAAAGTATGTGGCAAGGAAATAAAAAAATGGAATAATTAGCTTCACCTACCTTGTTTGCTTTTTCACTAGTAGGAAGTAATAACCTGATCAGTGTGGAATTACCAAAGAATCACACGCATTTTCGTTTCAATAGGCCTGAGTCCAACTTTGCAATTTAAAATCAAATATACCAGATATGTACCATTTCAATTATTGAACTGTCATTGTCCCGGTGTGATGGTAAAAGAGGTCAGGAGATTGTGTGGTACACATTTGCATAAAAGTCATTGTGTAAAAGGAAATTGGAATATGTGTGTGTATCTAGGAAACCAAAACAGGTTTTTCTTAATCTTATTCTAGACATTTGTTTAGATGAAGAAAGCTGTTTTCAGAGATAAACAAAAGTTATTCTTTTCTGTTGCTGAACATTAACCTGAATATGGAAATTTTTGCACTTTTTGTATTAGTTTCAGATTTATGTTCCTTTCAAGGTTGAGGTACAGTGTGAAATTGAATTCCAGTCGCAGGATTTATTTTTTGAAAAGTAATCACAATTCAAGTATTCTATTGTATTGTCATATCAGAAGACAAGGCAGAGGTTGAAAAAACACTTTCTGTAGTAGAACAATGCGTGCTTGCATAATGCTTATAACTAATAAATACACTGCTCAAACAGAGAGGATCTGGTTAGCTAATAGCAACTAATAAATCACGGGTGTTTTCAGATCGCAATGCAATTGGCCAGCCCTATCTCCTACGTCTGCGTCTGTTTTTAAGCTTGACATTTGCTCAAGCACAGCCATGTGTCAGAACACGGCTTCTCCAGCACAAATATGGACTTTTTCACTGCATGCACATGGCAGTAACATATTACATTATGAGCTGAGAACCCTCCTTATATTCCACCAGGAAGAAATTGACAACAATTTGTCTCTCCAAATTATAATGTGTATATTGTACCTGTCAATCCCTAGAAGGATTACTTCAGACCAGGCATTAGCAACTTATGACATCCAAGTCAGGAGAGAGAAAATGATTTTTAGGGTGTGAAATCATTAACAAACCCAGGCAAAATGTAGAGAAAGCAAAGTATGTTGCTGGAACCCTCCTGTTTTCCTTTCAACGTCTTTCCTGAACCAGCGACTAACATGCTCTTCTCTGTTTTTCTGAAATCCTGACTATTTTATCCCACCTAGATCTTCTCTTCGGAGAAATACTCCATGTGGCAAGATTACCCATCTAATTCCCCAAAGAACCCTGGCATTCCTTTAATTAAGGCAAAAGAAGCCTTTTCATAAAAGCAGAGTAGTGCGTCCAAAGGTGTAAATAACTTTCAAGCCTTTCCCAGGGTGCATTTTGTTTTAAAGGAACCACTTAATCTGGATGAATTTCTAATGTGTGAGGGGTGAGTGATTATGTCAGGGGTGGGGATGAGGTAGGGCAGTGCCCAGTTTAAGAGCTTCCTTCGTTTATCTCCTTCCCAGCACACATACACGCACACACCACACACCACACATCAGCCCGCCCCCACCTCAGAAACGCAGGAAAAAATTTGGCACTGCCGTTCACTTCACTTCAGGACCCTGTCAACTTGTACTTTATGATTTATGTTCCTTTTTCTAATAACTCGTGCTTGTTCTATCTCATGTGAAGTATAGGTATGGTTTAACCAAAAGTAGTAAATCGCATCTGTGTCACCCACCCTGAGGTCATTTAGGTAATGCAGACAAAGGTGTTACCTCGTAATTAATGTGCTCTCCTTGCATGTTGCTTTGGCTTCAATTTCATCGTCCCTGTCAGGGGAGCTTGTTTAAAATCGCTGACATGTTCAGATGGTACCGGGATGCCACGCAGCAATGCAGCCAGAGTCATATGTTACCCAGGCCTCATGCTGCTGAAAGGGTCTTGGCCCAGGGTGGAGTAAGGAGGAGCTGGCATGTGCATAATGACCGCGGTGCTGCTTCCAGAACATCTGGCCTGCCTGAGTTCTACTGGAAATGCTTCACCCAGTTTGCTTTGAGTCTGAGCCTGTGCTCAGGCTGAGTTCAATTAGACGTGGAGATTTGTTCATTATGCAGATAATTCAAGCCCTAAAAGGCGCTTTTTTTGCAAATCATCAGTGTATTTCAGGAGAGCTTCTGATGATATGATGTATTCCAAAGAATGGCAACAATGGAGGCATAGCCCCCTATAACCCATGAGGAACCGCCTTCACAGATTTTATCATCTAGGAGGAGGGCGGGGATTGGTGTGGGCACGAGGACCAAAGTTCTGTTTGCAGAACACCTGAATGATATCTGGAGTTTTACTTCTAATAAATACAGAAACATTTATTGAGCACTTAATGTCTGCCAAATTTGAAGATGTCTCTGTTCATGGAGGTTGCGTCCCATTAATGTGGTAGGTTATAAGCCATCTTCTCTAAGGTGGGACTTCCTCACTCCTTCTGTTCTTCCAGGGTGGTGGGGACTGTAATTAAATTAAGAATTGAATCCATGTGTTGGCCATCCAAAGCTTCCAAGCCCTTTTCAACCATGGTTGGTCAAAGGATGGAGTGTGACTGCCCTCTTGGGTCATCAGTAGATGTCAAACAATGTCACTTGTATATCTTGGCTGATTCACTGCTTTCTTGCATTGCAAAACTTTATTGATCAGTTTCTGACAAAGGTTATGGTGAGAATTGGAGGGCAGGATAGAGCTTTTCTATTAGTTTGAACATTTATGCTGTTCTTCATATATGAGGATGATGCTACTGATGCCTTGCCTAGAAAATGAAGAAAGCCACTTAATAAAGAATGCAAAATGTGTCAAATTGCAACTTTAGTCAAGCTCCTTATAGAACCAGGTTTCCAGTTTAGTTTGACTCTTGCAGAATCTTTGTTAGTTTGGTTTACAATACTGTTAGTGAGAGTTCTTCTTAAAGATACATTATTATAATACCTAGTTCTCTTATTGTCTGTGATTATGTGTGTGTGGCAACATTTATTTCACTTGGCTTTATAGTCTTTTATTAACATTCTAGTGTTCTTATCTTTAAGGAAAAATAGACTTGAATATAATACTTATATACATATTAAATGTTTATGTAAATATAAAAGTATATCGAGACCATACTCTCAATAATTTATTGATTCAGATTTTCCTAAAGACTTTCTTTCACTGGAAATACTAGATAGCATAGAATACACGTTTCTCTCTCCTGGTTGCTTAAGGAATAAATGTTAGGGTTCTGTTTTCCCATTAAGCAATTTTTGATGAGTAGTGTAAAGGAAGGTTTAGGTTGAAGAATTCTTTGTCCCTGGGTATCTGCTGATAAAATTAGTGGTATGTAGGGTTGAGGAGGGAAGGAAATGAGCTATTGATAGATCTAACGGTATCACTTAACTCCAGTTTTGGAGGAAATCTTTTAAAATTTTAAAATACTGATTTTAAGGCTGTGATCGTGTGTCCTATGTCAAGAAGAGCTCATTAATAGAGAGAGTTCACAAATAGCTATCTATGTAGGATTTATGAGGTATTGGGAAGAACCTTCCAAAAATATCACTTCTTCTGGTGCCAGATATTCTGTCAACAGTGAAGCCATATTCATAATTGACATTCACTTATCAGCTTTAAAAATGGCCCTACTTTTTGAAGAGAAAACGTATGCTGACAACAATCATAAGAAGTTAAACTTTTTATATGCGTTATCTCATAGACTCTACCTAACAGTTATATTTTATTATTCCCATTTTGACATATGAGGAAACTGAGTTTCAGAGCAAAATGCCTCGCTCAAGTCCTCACGGACAGAAAGAGCCTGTGTTGGAGTGCTAACTCTGGCCTCTTCTCAACTCATGGCCAAGCCTACATTATGAGGCTTTGCTAGTAAGAAAACTTTTTGTTGTTTTTGAGGATAGGGTGAGCAGGGAGTGGGAAAGGAAGAGACAGGCTGGGAGCCTCTGAGGCAAACTTAACAATTTTGTCTAAGGTGTTAATCACTTTGGAGCTCACTTATATTCCTTTGGGTTAGCAGATTCCGTTAAAGACATTGCGGACGGAATACAACCTAAGAGCTGGCCAGTACGGTTTGCATACACGAACACAGTCAACTGGAAGGATGAACTTACCCCTGATGGGTCCCCTACAAGCTGGAAGGAGCAACTGCTGCTTAAAATTGTTACCTGACTATTTCCTGTCACAACAGAATTCTTTCGCTTTAAAGAAACTTCCTTGAACTGGCATTTTTGGGTGCTTGGTATATTAAACAGAAAGGACTAATAGAATATTTATCACTTCTAGTGCCTGAGCTCTCAGTGCTTGCAAGTTAAGCACCTTTGGAAGCTGCATTAGTTCCTTCAGGTCACCAGGGTACTTCGGCAGTAATGTACTAAATGGTACCCCGCTGACCTGAAAGAGGGAATGTGCCTCCCTAAGCATTTAACTCGCTACACAGGAGCAGCTAACGCATCGTCTACTCTGCTCAGGACCTGGGTCTTCTTCTCTTCTCATTTCCCGGCATCCTTATAACGACTGGAGGAAGTCCTATTCAGTTGCTGCTTATTAGAATTTTTTAAAATAATTTTGTTTTGAATTATTATTATTATTTTTTACCTTTCTCTTTCACTCCTTATTCTGATCCGTTTTAGTTACTAGGTTCCAGGAATTTTCTTTCCACTCCTGTTTCTAGTGCGCTCCCGTCTACTCTCTCTTCCTTGAAATTTTGTCGATTGCGATGTAAAACTCACAATGTTGTTAGAACTGTTTATACTGACTTAACTTAGAGGTGCTTGAGGAAATCTTGCCTTCCTGAATCTGTTTACCCAGCCCTGCAAAACATTGTCAGTCGTTGACATTATTGCTGTTGACCACATTAATGAAATGTCCTTTTATTGGAGAGCAAGAATGGTCTTAGTTTTGAAATGACAAAATTGTTAGCAACAGAGAAGCTCCCAATGACTGTAGCTGCTGTGTGTAAAGCATGCAAGGACATTTTGATAATTATAATGTGCAGTATCTTTCAAAGACTTTAAATATTTCTAACTATTCATTTGGCAGGCCTGAGAATGACACTAGCATATGTCCTTAGGGCCTAAAATCATTCATTGTTCAATTGCGAGAAATCAGGTAGCAAGTCTAATGGTCATCGCCTCTGGAAGAGAGTCAGTTTACAAGGCACCTCCTTTAAACTCAACATGCTTTCAGCACTTACCACTGAGTAGCAGAGTAGGTGACATCAGACATGAGGGAGGGAGTGAATGATTCCCAGTTTTTACGCCGAATAAATAGTGTTGTTTTTTGAAAGAAGATTAACATGCTTAAAGGGGAATTAGGCTAACCCTAGAATATACCTTTCAGAATTTATTTTATTTGGTGAATTTATATTACATAATACTTTAGAAGGGAGAAAACTCTCTCCTATTCCCTATGTGATACTATCACTACTTTTTAAACAGACGCCCCTCAGTATCTTTTGAGAAATAATTTGGCTAAAAGCAAGTTCTGGTTTATTACAATTTTTATTAGCAAGTTAAGTAATTAGAAAAACATATTTGGATGGAGCGATTGTACCAAAGTTTGCCATGATGGGTATTCCCTGAGAAGATACTCCCCAGTCTCGTAACCAAATTCCTTCAAAATAGATCCAAAGGAAATTCATAAATAACTTTTTTTTCAGAGAAATACTGTCTCTGGCTCTCTTGATTCCTTCAGTATTAGGAAAACTAAGATGGGCTTTATGAAGAAGAATTTAGTTTTTAGAGTATTCATTCTTAACACAGAGATAAAGTTACCATCTTTAGGTCATAAATGCAAAAATGTCTTCCTCATTGCTTAATTTTGTCAACATTCATTTAGACGTATGTTTCAAAATAGACTCTCAGGTATAATATTTACTTCTAAGTTTCCGTAGCCTATATTAGGTCATTTTATTCCTTCTTGTATCTGTGGCTACCCCTTTAATTATAAGGACTTGATAACTTGTTGGAAAACCGTTAATACAGAAGCACATTGAAATTGATGTTCTTTTTTTTTTTTTTTATGTCTGTTAACACTTTTCCAAAAAGTGAACAATTTAATTCTTTGTTGACGAATGCACAAGAATGTGGATAGATTCAGGTCTCATGTGTTAGGTGATTAAAAAGGCAAAATGCCAGGCCTCCCATCATGTTTTCAGTACGTGTCCGGGGAGACCTGCTTATACTTAGTTTGCTCGAACCCTGGAACAAATTGTATGCACAGGGGCATGTGTGTGTGTCTGTGTGTGTGCTTGAAAGGGAGAGAGAGAGAGGAGTGAGAATACAGTATATGAAGACTTATTTTAAAAAATTGATGAAGATTGTGAGTTAATCATTAATGGCCACTTATTTCGTTTTAAAGTAGATCTCAGAAATCTCTTCCTGCACATTGGAAGTGTTCTCAGTCCCTAGAGATAATAAACCTTTGATGATGTTGTGCAAGACTCGTCAACAAGCCCTGAAATCAGTTCTGTCTGTACACATGACTAATCAAAGATTCAGGGAACAGGATATGGTTTGGTAAAAGTGATCGGTTCTCCAAAAAGCAAATGGCCTCACGAATTGTGGGAGCATATTAAGCCTTTTCGCCCCTTACCAAAGGCGCATCCTGGTGCCACCATTTGGGCTAGTATACTTTTACAAAGAGTTGAGCACTAAGTCTTTTGAAAAGTATCTTTAAAACAAAGGTTTTCTCAAATAATGTCTACCTAAGTAGTACTCTATTCTTTTCTTTGTCTTAGATACCACAAGACACTTAGAAGTATCCTTGAAATTCAGGGAATTAGGGAACCAGAACAAATATCTACTTAAATTGATCAACTGTCGGATGTCCCATAGTGGGAAAATGATGGAATAAGACAGCAGCCTCAATAATTAGGCATGAACTTATAGAGGAAAATGTGACTGGAAGTTTCAAGAAATCAGTTCTAGATTAGAAAAGGAAGGAGCTAAAGTTATAAGCTACAAAATCTACCAAGCGGACAGTGCAATGAGTGTTGAGGCCATTGTCTTCTGCTTTCTTCATTTTTTATTTGCAACAATTTTATTGAGATAGAATTCATACACTAGGCAATTCGCTTATTTAAAGTATACAATTAGGGGCCACCCTGTGGCTGAGTGGTTAAGTTGGTGTGCTCTGCTTTGGCGACCCAAGGTTTCCCGAATTCAGATCCTGGGTGCGGACCTAGCACCACTCATCAAGCTATGCTGAGGCGGCATCCAACGTAGCAGAGCCAGAAGGACCTACAACTAGAATACACAACTATGTACTAGAGGGCTTTGGGGAGAAGAAGAAACAAAACAAAACAAAAGAAGAAGATTGGCGACAGATGTTAACTCAGGTGCCAATCTTTAAAAAAAAAACTTTTTAAAGAAAAGTATACAGTTAAATGTCTTTTTAGAGTATTCACAGAATTATGCAATCATCACCACAATCGATTTTAGAACATTTTCAACACTCCAAAAAGAAATCTAGTACCATTTAAACCTCTACCCCCACTAATCCCAGCCTCCCCCCCCCCCCCGCCCCCTACCCCCACCCCCTGGCCCTAGGCAACCACTAATTGCTTTCTGTCTGTATAGATTTGCCTATTCTGGACATTTCATATAAATGGAATCATACTATCTCTGCTCCTTTGTGACTGGCTTCTTTCACTTATCATAGTGTTTTCAAGATTCGTCTATATTGTAGCATGTACCAGTACTTCAGACCTTTTTAATACAGAATTTCCATTGTATGGCTAAGCTACGTTTTATGTATCCTCTCATCAGTTGGGCATTTCAGTTGTTTCCACTTTTTGGCTATTATGAGTAATGATGCTCTGAACATTTGTGTACAAGTTTTTGTGTGGCCATATGTTTTCATTTCTCTTGGCTGTATAGCTAGGAGTAGAATTCCTGGATTGACACTTCCTAATACTAACTGGACTCTCATTACTGCCAATCAGTTCTTGTTTCGTACCTGGTCAGCTCCTCTCTCTTTTCCTTTGAAGAATATTACAAATTTTTCTCACTCTCCTAATGCTTCTTTTTCATCTTCTGCTCCACTCTGGCCTACGAGTTCAGTGAGAAAATTAATATTAATACTTGTTGAGCACTTTCTAGGTGGCAGATAATCTTCTACGTTCTTTAAATATGTTAACTCATTTAATTCTAACTGCAATCCTGTTAGATAGGTACTCTTATTATGTCTGTTTTGAAGATGGAACAAGGCAATGAAAACTTAATTAAATTATCCCAGGTTATGTAACTGATAACAGTGACAACTGAGTCAGGATTTGAGCTCAGACTGACTGGTTCCAGAACCCACAGTCTTAAACGGGACACTTTGTTATAGTGAAGAATCTACGTTGAGGAGGGATACCTGGAAAGCAAGGTCTTGTTTGTGGTAGAAGGGGATGGAAATAAGAGCATAACTATGAAAGTTGATCTTTGAGGAGGACTTGTATCCCTGAGAGAGGAAGAAAAGAAGTGATGATGAGATGGAGATTCAGAACCTTTGGGAGGAGGCAGCGAGGGATGGCAAATTAGAAAAGTCACTGATAACAGTATGGGCTTTTTGAGTTCTTTTTTTATGTCAGAATGTAAACCATTTATTTGAGTCATACTATGTTCTTTGAAAAATATCTATGAACTGAATTCTCCATATTTGAAGGTTTGAAAAATTGTTCTATTTTGTGATAACGGAGATTTACTAAAACCTGTTTTCTCAGATTGATGTTCCAGTAATATGCTAATGCTTGTTTGTCCTCATTTGTTGAAAATGCGCTGTGCGCGCTCCTAATGGTGAGGAAGACAGACACAAAGGGTGTAGGATGGAGTTCCTGTCCTCATGAAGCTCACCAGTTTGTAGAAAAAAAATATATAACACTTTTTATCTGTGCTTTATTTTCTCTTGTGAATTGTCCCTGTCCACAGCCTTTCTGAATTCCAGAAGTTTGTAGGGGACATTTTTAATATTTTACATAACACATTTTAGCATGTTTACTCCTTTGTGTAATCTAGGAAGTTAATATTTAGATTTTCTGTGATATTTGGGGAAAAATTTATATTCCTGCCTTGCAGAACTTGGATAAAGAGTGGTTACTTGTTTCCACATCAATGAAGATGTCTTATTGTTGAAAACTAATGCACAGTAACAGTATAATTTAAGTCCTCTCCCTCTTGCCCCCTCACCCCCACCTATGTGATGTTTGTGAGCATGATTTTTATGTTTTCTTAATGGTAAAGAAATGGACAAACTGAAATATTCCTTGGTGCTTTTTTTGTTAACAAGAAGGAGTGTTTTTATTTTTTTGCATATAAAAACATAAATATACATGTTTCTAATATCTGATCTAATTAATCACTGGTAAAATAGACTTAATATTTTATCTATAGCTATTTCAGCCATCATCTTATTTTATTCAAACAATTATTGATATTCCTTGAAGCTTTCAATTTCCGGAGACCCACTGATCTTCGTAAAGCCTGTTGACATGGGTTGGGTGAGGTCAGGAGCTGGACTGCCAGTGTTCCTACTGTTGGAACATAACGTTGCATAATTTCTTCTTTCTGTTTTACTATGAAAAAAGCTTAAGGGGAAATTATGCAAGAAAACATGATAAGCTCCCATATTATCTCATGCTAAAAGATTCTCTGGAGCTGCTTTCTTTGAGTCTGAAACACAGTGAAACTGAAAGATTGACTGCCTATTTCAGACTTATGTCTGTGAACACTGATGAGCTTAATAAGCATTGACAAGATGGCTATCACTTTTTGATACCCTCCCATTATTAATATGTTGGGGATGGAGTGTGATGGGAGAGTGTGGGGGGTGGAGAGAAAGGCAGTGAAAGATAAGCACCTCGCTCTCCTTCCATCTCTCTGTAACTCAAGAAAAGTTTAGAAGAAGAGTTAGACATTTTCTGTCTTAAAGTGTCTAACTGCCTTCCTCACTCTTTATGTGGTTTTTGGCAAACATTTCTGTGCCTTAGTTAATATATTAGTAAATGGAAGGAAAAAACACTCCACGGAGTTCTCTAGATCTTAATTAAGGTACAAAAATAGCTTTGAGAAAAGTATTCTGAGATGAAAGCTTTTCTTATATGTGGAAAATATTACTCGTGTCTTGTCAGCACATCCACTCTGTTGGCGTTGCTTTCTTGTACTTAGAGATAACTTCTGCTTTTCTTCTTATTAAGACACTTTTCTTTTTAATTTCTATAAGTGCACTTGGTTACACTGTTATATCTAGGACTTGTCATTCCTGAAAAGCCATTCTTAACTTTATCTTTCCAATAGGCCTTCAGTTGAAATTTGCTTGGGAGAGGAGAATGGTTATACTCATCAACTTGAAAATGCATAAATATAGCTCATAGAAAATAACTATTTGTATATGCTTTTATGTGCTTTAACTTCGATATCCATTCCTTTTGTAGAAGTTTGCCCATAGAAAAAGAGCTGGGTATTACACTTTGAAATACCAGTTTTCAAGTCTGCCATGTGTGAATTTGTAAATGAGTCCTAGTAAGTGGGGCTCACAGCTGAAAAATGAAAGCTTCTGTGTCTTGGCATTCATTTTACATTTGCCTTTAGGCTGATACCACAGTTTTTTCATCTATGAAATGGGTTCTGAGTTACCATTATGATTAGAAAATAAGCATTAACTTAACAGTTTTGGAGAGCCAGTCTAAATGTAGTCATTTCTGTGGCTCTCAGAGCTGAGTTTACTCTGAGCTTTAACAAATATCTCATCTTAAGTTGCTGATGTAGCTACATATCTATCACGTTGCTGGTTTTCCATTGTTTTGTTTCATCCACAAATATGTGTTTATATATTTTTCTTGTAAATAAGAAGAAGGATAATAATCTTATAGAGAGAAATAACCACCTCTTAATCCCTTGTGCTTTATTTATTTATTTGACTAATCATTTCATTTATTTGTTTATTGAGAGCCCACTGTGTCAGGCCCTGTGCTAGAGAATAAGGATGTCACTTCAAACAAGACAGATACAGGCCTTGTTCTGGTGGCGTGTATACAGGTTAGTGGAGGAGACAAGCACTAAACACATCGTCACATATCAGGCAAAGAAATAGTTATTTACTATTGTAAACGAATAATATAAGTAGTTTTATTTTGGTCTGGAACATTTACCTGTGTCATTAGTGCATAGGTATTTGTGTAAATCAAGTTCTTCCTCTAATCTTGGAAGAAAGTGAAGAAGTTGCATGAGACCCTTTATTGAGATGTTTATAAAGGTGGCTAGGGGCTGAACTGAATTGACTTCACTAGATATGGGCTGTCAGATAGAAAGAAGCATTTACCACTGAGATTTGATTAGAGTTCCAGCACTTTCAAACTTTTTGGAGTCATGAAACGTTGGCATGAATAGGCATTCTAGAAATGGCTACATATCCAGTTGACAGATTTGTACAGAATATCGTATGGAAGGTTGGATGAAATGAAGCTGACCCTTTTATGCTCCCTGTTGAAACTTTTAAAACATGCTTATTCCAAGGCCGCAGCATCTGAGGATGCATCCTGGAATTTCTTCACTTAAAGAGATGATCCTGATCGTCGGCTACATTTGGGGATCACTGAACTAGAAGGTCACTCTAGATCTAAAGACTCCGTGAAAAAAAGATGGTGAATGTGGTGGTTGTAATAAGCTCAGCTCCGTTAGCATCCGTTCCTCCCATGGTCAGAAGAGAGAAAAGGTGTCCTCTCCTTTCCCAGACTAGGATTTTGCTAAGGTCTGCCAATGCTGCATACTCTCTGCAAGGAAGTCATGGAAGGCACTGCCCTTTGCCTTGCTTATTGTTTTTCTTCTAAGGATAAGAATCTGACATGTTTTGATAGGCAAAAAAAAAAAAAAATCCCATTTCAGTAGGAAAAATGGCAAACCTTTACAAAGGAAACCTTTCTGTACAAAACAGCTGTGCTTTTGTTGAAGGTCTGGCACTTTAGTCAACTGTTGGGCCAAGAAACTACTTTCTGACTTCAGAAGCTGGTAAAAAAAAAAAAAAAAAAGTCCCCTGGATTGAATTTTGTAGGAATATCGTTTGTGGTAAATTTTGGAATCATGCTTTGCCTCATCATAGTTCCAGAAACCCGCTCTCCTTGTACATAAAGATATCCCCCGGCAGCAGATATATAGTCTGTTTTCTGAACAGGAATCTTATAGGTCTCAGGAGAGCCAACTTCCATAGGCCCGCTGGCTTGTATGCTCATTTGTAGCTCACTGTAATGATTCTGCAATTTTTCATTTTCTTGCTATTTTTAGGGAGGCAGATTTTGAAGTTTGTTTTTGGAGTTTTACTTCATAACAGCATATTCTGTCTCTCTCCCCATAGATATGGATACAAATGTGTATGTGGTATATGTATATGTGTGTGTGTGTGTGTGTAGATATAGATGTGTGTATTTCTCTTTTGGGTGATCTGTGACCCAGTTTCCAACATGGAGTTGGGGGGTTCCTCACACCAGCAAACAATTCTCAGACACCGACAGGGTGTCTAAGAATTCAACTCACTTCTGACACTATCTCCCCAGAGATCGCATCAGATTGTGCAGGTTAAGAGTTCGGTCCTGCAAGACTGCCCCCATGCCCACTTCAGTACCAGTCTCAAGCCTGTGCTATTACCTGTGCTTCTGAACAACGGGCTACAGACCAAAGGTTCCTATGAGCCCCTCCTTGGACCTCAGTGTCCAGTGCATGTCCAGGTTGTTACCTGTACTTCTGACTGACGGGCTATGAATCAGAGGTTCCCATGACCCCCTCCTCGGGTTCAATTAATTTGTTAGAGTGGCTCACAAAACTCAGAGGTTTACTAGATTCTGCTTACTAGCTTACCAGTTGTTATAGAAGAATATGACTCAGGAATAGCCAGATGGAAGAGGTGCACAGGCCAAGGTGTGTGGAAAGGGATGCAGAGCTTCCCTGCCCTCTCCAGGCACTACACTCTCCCATGTCCAACCCAGAAGCTCTCTGGACCCCGGCCTTTTGTGTTTTTATGGAGGCTTCATCACATAGTCATGATTGATTAAATCATTGGCCATTGGTGATTGATTTAACCTTCAGCCCCCCTCCCCTCCCCAACCCTCTAACCACTTGGTTGGTTCTCCTGGTGACTAGCTCCCATCCTTAGGTACGGTCCAAAAATTTACCTCATTAACATAACAAAATACACCTTTATGACTGGACGCCTGGGAAATTCCAGGGGTTTTTGAAGCTGTGAGCCAGGAACTGTGGACGAAGACCAAATATGTATGAGAAATATATTTTGGTCACTTGAATGACCAAATACATATTTCTTATAAATCACAATATCTCTTTATCCTGTTTATGAAAGAGAACTGTGTATTTTATGGTCTATAATTTGACCATTTTCTTTTAATGATATCCCATACTTTTCTCCCAAATATAGCATCTAAGACAGATGCCCTGGCAGCTACACTGACAACCAGTGCTAAAAAGAAGCAAATAAATACGGTGTCTAATCTCATAAGCAACAGAATTGACTTTGTCATAGTACATTACTCTGGAAAAGTTATTATAGTTAACCACTTTCAAGTTAAAAACTGGACCTTGGTCTATTTCATAAAGAAGTACCTTTTTATAGATCGACTTGAAGCAGTCAATCAATTCTGTACTGACCCCCAAGAGCTACATTTTTGAATGTGGATCTACTGTAAAATGCCAGCGCCAAACTCTGAGTCCCATCAGCAATAGCCTGTGTTTCGCAAAAGACTCAAAGAAAATAATTTTCCTGCCCGCAGACTAAAAGAGTCACACTAATAAAATAACTGGATGGTTTGGTTAAAAAAGTCAAACAGTTATTTCAAGATTTTGCTAATAATTTGATTGGCTTGATCAGTTACTTGAGCCCAGCTGATACATATAGATCAGTGCAGAATAGAAATTTCCTGCTCTGCCTGGGGTGAGCCCCGAACCTTTGGTTATTTAAGCATAATGTTCAATGAGGGCACATATGTGTCCTATATAAAACTTTTGAGGTCTGTGCTTAAGTAATAAACATAGTACAGCGTTG
This sequence comes from Equus quagga, assembly GCF_021613505.1. Lineage (NCBI taxonomy): Eukaryota > Metazoa > Chordata > Mammalia > Perissodactyla > Equidae > Equus > Equus quagga. The sequence continues at coordinate 73,173,512 of NC_060282.1, forward strand.
TACATTTGTGTGACCTAAAGCATTGTGCTCTACTGTGAGAAACATATCGTCCTCCTCTGCCAGTATAAATGCAGGGACATTTCATAGTCATAATCTGTTAATACCAGTTAGTAGTGTCACAAATTAAAGCCTTAGTGGATTTGTATTGCTTGAGGAAGCAACTGATGTGAAAATACCAGGAGGCTGAGGGAGTGGGGCAGCTTATTGTAACCTAATTCTGCAGACCATGTAAGGTCTCCGTGTCGGGAACATGAAGCCTTTCAGTGCCCTTCACAGAGAGCTCAGATGAGCAGTTCATTATGCAAATGATATATCATTGAGATACATTAGACCAGACACATTCCCAAAGAAAAAAAGTTTCGGTGAATAGCAGACAACAAAAATCAAAGGATAATATCCTTTTTTCAAAGAAAAAGAAAGATTTTACTGCTTTTTAAAAATTTATATTTATAGTGCAGACAAAAATTTCTTCCCAGGATTTGAAGAAATGCATTTTCTACAGTTGTGTTGTTTGGGTCTGTACTTAAATAAAAAGTTAATGATGACTTTCAAAATGTATTTTTCTAAGAAATGTTGATACTCGCGTGGCAGAGATTTTGGGCAAATGATTAATGTTGATTATATGCTGAAGGACACATAGCTGTCTTATCAAGAGGCCTGTCCACCTGGGAATATGGAAAAGATTTTGTGAATCATGGAAGGGATATTAGATTAAATTCCCTCTTTAATGTTAGTAGTGGTTTGAGAGAGTGTGATGCATTTATTACTGTAGCCCATTTTGTATTTGCCTACGCGTTTAAATGATTTTTCCTATTTCCCCTTTTTAGCCTAGATTATGGATATATTCTGAAAGTTATAGGGAATAACAATTATAGAGAATGGGAAGCCCTGGTTAAAATTTTATGCACATTGAACTACAATGAGGGTATTAAGAGTATTTCATCCCATTTGTAAAATATCTTCCATGACTCTGAAAGGGCAATATTTTTCCAATTATATCTGCTTTAGCCTGCAAATGGATTACCTTATAAGAACTCTTATAAAGCACAGAGTCCAAAAATAATTGAAAGTGTAAGGACAGATAAGCTGAGCATATCAAGGGCCTGAGCAAACTTCTCTCAATAGCATTCGCAGAACAGAAAAAAAAGTTTATCTTAACTCCTGCTCAGGTCCAGATGAACATTTTAACCCTCAGCATCACGATGCTTCTTATTGATAGAGAGCACCTCCTGCATAATCTCTAGTCCAGTTCTCCAGCGTCTGGTAGATTACATTGTCACTCTCTGCAATATTAATAACCAGATGTGATCTTAGGTCTGTCCAAGGTCAGGCGGACTGGCCAGGTCAGCCTGTTTGTCTGTGCACATGAACTGCGACATCTACTCAGAGTGACAGGTAGACGATAGCGGTGGGACAAGGGTGTTAACCTTCAGACCACCAAAAGCAACCTCTTCCTGCTGGGACAAAGAGCCCCAGGGGCTGTGGCCACCTCCACCCACTATGCTCGTAATATTTTCAAAAATGATGCACTGTTGAAGGAATGCATTTCAGAAGAGATAAGTGATTTAAATCATTTCAATAAAAACAATCATACGTATTTGCGTTACTGTTCAGAACTTTTATTCAGATTTAACCGTGTTTTATGGGGATTGATTTTGCATGGCTTTCCTTCCCTTCTGTAAATGACTCAGCTATGCCAGAGTCTGGTATTCCTGAAATGCCTCTGGTTTTGCAAGTAAATAGTACAGAAGCTCCAGAGGATGGGGCAAGACATATTTTAGAAACCAGATAAACAACTTTTGAAGCTCCAGAATTTGTAGTATTCTACGAGATATAGCAAGTAAACTCATTTTTTTTTTTTTTAAGTCTTACCTCTTCCTGGGTAAGAATTCCTAAGAAGCTATTTGGTTCCTAATTGATTTTCTACGTCAGTTGTTCATTGAATAGATAAGTAGTGCCTGTGATATTTGATTACAGAGCAAGCCACCCATTTAACCTTCTGTTCTCTCCTGGCCAGGATTTCAAATACAATAGAGCGTTCCTCCCTGAGGCTCAGCAGGATTAGACAGCTAGTGGTAATCCCTGATACGCTGAAATAGACCTGATAGAACTTCACCTCACTTGTTTAGGATTATGCTCCTGAATTCAGCTCACCCAGCACCATTAACCCTTTCGGGACTTAGGCTGAGACACTCTTCACTGAAATCAGTGAGTGAGCAGACACCCATTAGGAAATTTTAGGCAGTTCCACCTTATGTCTTGACCAAAATACAATAGTAATTTTAACCTTAGAACAGGTATGTGCTCCTAAGTTATTTTTCTGAAATTTTGCATCTGAAATATTTGTGTCTCAAGATTCATATTAGTTTATCTTCTTAAGTATGATTTTGTTGAATCATATGGAAAGTTTTATGGAAAGTTCTGGTTTGTGTAATAGCTTTGCCGCCATGGTCACGGTTAAATCGTTTTGTGGAGGTGAAGGAGAAATGACTTCATATCAAGCAGGCTCTTCATATTCTAGGTTAACTGGAACCAAGGCAAGTATGAAAATCCCCAAACCTCATTTTAGCCAGTGGTTTCCAATCTCTTCCTTTTCCTTTCATTAGAGCAAATTCCATAGGTTTGAGTTTAATTTTCTCTCTTTCCCCTCTGGGGGATATGAAAATGAGCTAAGAAATGGCCACGAGGCAGGAAATCAGTGGGTGAAAAAGAACTAGTAAAAGGTATAGTTAATCCACAAATTGGAAAGTCAGCCCCATGTTAATCAAGAGATGAAAGGAGGAGCATATACTCTTTCGATGCAGGTGGCAGTGCTGGCCTTTATCATGGTTTTTTAATAATTTACATTGAAATCTGCTCCTGACACTATTAGGCCATCAAAATGAGGCCCTTGCAAAGTCACAGGTTTAGAAATGGGTTATTAGTGACAACTAACAGTCTTAGAGAGCCCCCCAATCATTATGGAAGTGATTACCCGGAATCATCTAGGTCTTTTTGTGTTGACTCTTTAAATATTCATATTCACAACTACTTCTATTAATTATTGAAATAAGTGATTCTGGTTTTGATGATTAGAAGATTTCCCACCATGCTCATAGGTTTTCAAGAAATGTAAGTTTTATTTGAGAGACTTAACCTCCAAATAATGTTTTCATGATGAATATGACCTCATTGCCTATGGTAATATTTCAAGGTCAGAGATAATTTAATGCTAAAGCATTGGTACATCCACTTCTTTTCCTGAAATTGCTTTTCTTAGTGGTTCTTAAAGGGTTTGATTAGAGAAAATGTTTGTTTTTATTTAAACATTTTTAGTGGAACAAATACAATCACAATAAAAAGAAAACTAAGAAGAGTTTTTAGAAGAATTTTGTTCTTTACCACATTCCCCACCCTACAGAGTTACTGCAATTGTAATGATACCCAACGTCAAGATTACAAGAGGAAAACGATGGTGTGTACCTTGTGTTTTGAAGCTTTGTTTTTGTAAGAACTTAAAAACCCCCAGTGTCTAAATGGATACGATTAAGGCTGAAACAATGGTTTTACTCTGATAACATTTTGTTTGTGTTGGTAGGGATGCCATGAAGTGGAAGGTTATGACTTGAAATGATTGTAGCAAATCGTTAATTAACAGTCCTCCTTTTTACTTACTTTTTGTGCAAAATATCTAATTTTCATGGTTTTAGAGAGCAAAGATGATTTCTGTTGTTCAATTTAACATGTTATTCCAATTAATTGGAAAAGTGCTCCCATGGGCTAGCAGACTCAAGAATGGGGCCTCTCAGACTCTATCTCTTACAGTGGTCCTGGGTTTGCCCTTTTCTCCTGACATGCTTTTACATATGCTGTTGCTGAGATTCCAGGTCTTTGTTGTATGTTATAAAATTCTATTGCATCAGCATGAACAAAACAGAAATATTATGGACGTGAACCTTTCACCCCAAAAGACATATAACAGATTGAAAAGCTCCAGACCAGGGTAACAAGAATGCTTGCAGCCAGCATGGATGGGTTTACAGACGACTAAAAGCTGGTATTAATAAATCTCGAAAGGAGAAGAATAGGAGCAGAATTTACTGAAGTCTATGAAATAATAAAGGATGCGAAGCTGGGCCATGTGCATCTTTGTGCTGTGTGTCAGAAAGAGCTAGAAATCCTTCCTTGTAACTAGGAGAAAACAAATTTCAAAGTGACAAAGGAGAACTTGGTGTTTGTTTGCTTTTCTATTTGTTAATAAAAAGTAATTTACCTCTGGAACAATTGAGTTAGAAGATTCTGGAAAAACTAATTCATCTTGGAATCATAAGGACAAAGAAGACCTTGAGGAGTCTCCTCCCTGGCAGACAGGCAGTATTAAAACCATCCCCTAAAGAAGTCCATCTGTATTATTTTTAAAGAGAAGGAACTGGTTTGGTTGTGGCCAATGGAATGCTTTGTGACCACATGAACAAAGAGATAATGACTGAAGAGTTTAAGACTCTGAAGCAAATGTATTGATTCTGCAAACTTTGTTCATATAATATGCTGTTGCAAAAATTCTTGTTTTTTTTAGAGTTTTGCCTCAGTGCTGTCCTTTTAAAACCACTTTTTAAGGTACTGTGATTATGCAAACTTAACATGTGGTCCTAAACTTGGGGATGGTAAGAGATACGCACAAATGACTGATACACTATTTATGAAGCTCCTACATTTTGTATCACTACATACTAACTAAAATTCTGTGTGCCAGGAATGTTCTTTGTCCACTGTATCATTCAGTCCTCACAAAGCCAAGTGAGGGGAACACAGTTATCATTGCAATTGTACAGATTAGGAGGCAGGACATAGCAAGGTCAGGTGTCTTACCCAAGTCATACAGATATTTGAGGAGCTGAGATGTGACTTCCTTGCCTGGAAGCCGTACTCTTAGTCACCATTCGTTACTGCTAAGCTTCTCTGAAGGCTGACATTATCAATCTGGGGTCCACGGACACCTAGGTCATCTGTAGGTGAGCTTCAGAAAGGGTTGGAGGATCACTCTCCTGAGTGGATAAAAAAGTATGCACTTTCCTACTGAGGAGTGTGTCCATACCTCTTATAAGATTCTCAGACCCAGTACCTTTAAGAACAAGCATCCTGGAGAGCGGACACAGAGAGCTCCACAGTGGTGAGACCTTTTACAAGCAGAGGAGAGTGTGGCTAACTGGGCAACAGAGGAACAGAAGTGTTTTGATGGCGCCTTACAGGGTTTAGGGAAGTGGGTATCAAGTTTGGAGCTGGGCAAAGGGGAAGAAGCTGTTGCCTGAGTCGGGGAAGAGTGGATTGTTTCCTCCGCAAGTTGCAACTCAGTCAGTGTAATTGTAGACAGTTACTTTCTTAGCAATGGAAGAGTGTGATCCAGACACTGGCAAAGGCAGTATATGGCCAGGCAGTCCTTGGGATTGAGTGAATATGGGAGCCACTCTGACTTTCCTCCCAATCAGTCACTGATCTGTAGATGTCAGCAAACATTTCATTTCAAATACAATGGAAAAAATTCCGAGTGTCAAAAATAAATGAGTCCATTGTTTCCCGTTTTCAGTATCGGTAAAGTAGAACAATGCTCTCTCTCAATACATAACAAAATTACTATCAATATATATTTCTTAATCTAAGGAATGGATGCTGACCACGCCAGGATTACTAATTTTAGCTAGCAACCTTCAAATGGAACATGAGAACTGATTTTTCCTTAATGTGATAGTCATAGGTACCCCGTTTATGATCAAATTTTTTGTAAAGGGTAAAATATATGGTAATAGGTCCTAATAAATTCTCAGATACTACTTTTTTCATAAGGGAATATTTTGTCATGAGTTGAATTCCTTCATCAGAGTATTATTATGTATGTTATCAGTACAAATGGGTTAATACAGGCATATTGAGGGAAAGTAAGTTTTTTCGAAACTTTTAATTTTTAGAAGGGCAATCTATTTTATGGGATATTTAAGTGTATGTGTGTTAAAAGGAGTATTAGTTGTTAAATTATTAATCTTCATAACATTTTATAAGTTCAAAATGTAGTTTAAAAAATAATGAAACAGCTACGTCATCAATGTCATATGTATTTTGAGTGAAAACAATTTTTACCTGAATTAAGCATTCTCTTGGAGTTCTTGCAAAGCCAAGGCTACAACTGGCCTCGAAATTGGCCATAACTATACAGTAAAACTAAAGAAATGAAACACAATGGTAACGCCTTAGTTGATTTCCATTGATCAAAATGCAAAATTAAACCTAGGGAAATACGAAAAACAATATTTTTAAAGCATGACTTCATATCATAAAATAGCAATTTCAAAAATAGGCAAGGGCTTTTAAAAATGTGTTTTGCCTCAATAGTATACCTTCGGAGAATTCTGTATTAGTTTGTTTCTGAGGTTGCATTTCTAATCATGGAGCTGTCATTTCTTCATTCTTGCCTTTCAGAACAAGGGTGGGGGGAGATTAAAATAATCTTCAAAGCAGACACTATTGCACTGAGTGGACCCTGGCACGGACGCTGCTTTTCTAAAGCAGCCCATTTCAGTTCCCACCACAGATGATAGTTAAATATCCACTCAAAGCAGAGAGTATTTAGACAGATTCATCCAGCCTGTGGAGAGGCCTGGAATCATATATCCTTCTCTATGTCTAGTTCATGAAATAATCTAATACAATTGTCTTTTGTTTTTTAATTGCAGAAAGGAATCTGGATTTCCAGTGATTGTCAGAGGAAAAAAAATAGCATTGTACAAAGCTTTCAATTAAAGTGAAAGTGAAACAATGTTAGGAGCAGCAGAATAAGATAGAGGTCTTGTCCATTTTTCTCTTTGAGAATAAACTATCCTAGCTCTACCGGTAATTTTTTCCATTTTGGTCATCTCAGCAGAGAAAGTAAGGACTGGGGGCCTGTGAAAGCTGAGCTGCTCTCCTGTCTGGCTCCGAGCTGATCCCCCACGTCTGGGCTGAGACACGCTGGTGGTGGAGAGAGGCTCCCACTACCCCAGTCTGTGTTGTGCATGCACCATGGATCAATGGAGGCCCGGAGCCTGGGGGGCTGTCAGGATAATATCTTTCCTTTAAAGGAGAAAAAAAATTTCATAACGGATGTTAAAGAACTATTTTAAAACATGTCCTCATTGCAGTTTTGAGTCAGTGCCACTTATGAGTGCCATAAACAGCAGTGTAAAGAAAAAGTGTTCCTTATTTTTCGTAAATATTCCTTTTGCATTATATTAAGACATATTCAGATGCTGTACTCTCTTTTTAAGAGCGTGCCCAGATCGGATTTTCTTTTTCGTAAATGGCCCTGATAAAAGTCAGTCTTCCAAGTGTTTCACAGTATCATGGTCCCCAAACCTCAACAGGGAAAGCCCAGCTAATATGAGACACATGCTAATAAGAGGCTGATTTTCCATTTTTAATGTTTTATGCAGATGCCAGATGATGTATCCAGCTAACCACTTTAAACCTTTCAGTAAAGGTTTGATAATAGATGTCATTATTGAATGTCCTCATGCATGCCGCTTTGAAACAAATGATCACCTATTAGAGGATAGAGACAAAACACATTTATGTGAATGAAATGTTTAATAAAGTACATCAGGACTTGTTTTTATTGGTATTGGTCTATGAATACTTTATGTGCTAATTTAGGGCTTAGGAGTACTTAGTCATCCGAGCTCTCCAGTCTGAAAAAGGCATGTACCTTATTATTATAAACGCCAGCCTTTAATGTTTAGAACATATTTATAAAACATACTTGTCCTCTTCTTAAAATTGAAAACATCTGTTACAGATTTTCTGTTAAAACGTTATGGACGTGAGAGCTGGTGAAGGCAGTCTGCCATTTTGAATGGGAATTAAGCTGACAATGCATTCTGCACCAGAGAGGCCGTGAAAACAAACAAAAAAAGGCAGATGGTTCATTTGGTTTAGTAATTGTAATTTGTTGTTCATTAGAAGTAATTCCCACACAGGCATTCTTTATTCTGATACAGTATATGGAAAATTTTACTCTCTAAACCTGGCCTAATAATTTTTTCTTTAGCATAATTTGCACTGACGTTTGACAGGCAGTTGATTAGAGCAGAATGATTTCTTTAGAATGAAAATTAATTATAATTTTTGCAGCTTTCATTAGTCTGCTTTTGTAACTACCATGGCGAAACAGCAGGGGTTTGGCCCTGAAATGCTGAGTACACTGGATCATTTGCAGCGTAGTCTCCCTTTTAAGATGATCGGACCTTTTCATTGTAGTTTCTACGTCTACATAAAATGAGGATTCTCGATAAAAAAATTTGTGCTCTTTGAAATATACTTAAATGTATGTTTACAGTAGTAAAGTGAGTCTCATGCTAATTTAACATCATACTGTGTAGTCTTTTAAACATATTCACAAAGAGAGACATACTTTAGTCTTCAGTGTTACATAATATGTTATAAGAATATTTCCTGAATTTATATACAGATTGTTACAGATGCTCACAAATAGCGTAGATTTTAACAGTGGGGATTCCATTCTTCGGAGATATGCAAAAAATCGTTTGAAATACATATTAAAGGCAGTAACTTGATACTCTATTGACACAGGATTGATGATGGAACAGATTTACAGATGAACCAGTTCTAGCAGTGTAATAATCTCATTGATAGATAGAATGTGATTTCAGAAAATTATCTTCTAAAATAAATGTATACCTGACAAAATCAGCAGGTGTAACCTGAGAAGAAATTTGATCTTTTACAAGTGTATACTATTTGTGCTATGCCATTATGCTGTTTTTGTTGTATACAACCACATTGCTATTAATGTAATTTTTCCGAAAGAAGATAAGAATTGTGGGGGTTTCTGAAGCACTAGGTGAGTTTGTGAGTTGCATTTATTTTGCTTTGAAAATTCATTGCACTGGACTTCAGATTTCAGAAAGTGTTAAAAGAATATCCAGGAAATAAATCCTTGTCTTTAAAGTATTTTTCAACCATGGGAGAAAAAAGCCCATCTTTTCTAGCTTCATGCAAAAAGCATTAGAATTCAAGAGAACTACCAGTAATTTTGCTTGATATAGTAGCATTTGAACGAAATGTTTTTATATAGCTATTTTTGCATTTGCAACTTCTTACATCCAGAGTTCTGAATTTTCGTAATTAACTATCCAGGAAATGGTTTTAACACTGTAAAGAAAGCCTTCTGTTTTATAACACAATTCCTGTTTCTGTGGAATATGAACAAGACAGTGTTTATTGTAGTCAGAGAAATTGTTGGCATGATTCTGCATAAGTGAAGAATCTCTGGATTGTCTCAAAGTGTTAGCTGCCCATTTGCAGACAAACAAGCTTTTAGTGTGCAATTTAGGTCAATGGATCGAGGGGAGAAGATGTGTTTAGGCGACAGATTTTAAATCACCATAATATAAATATGCTTCCCTTTTCATCCGGAATTTGCTTTCTTTCAAGGTAATTTAGTGCAGCAGACATGCACTTATGTGTGTCTTTGTAATTTTAGGGATTAGGGTAGTGAGGATTAAATGCTGACCCGTAATCTTCAATATCAACTTTAAGAGCGAAATATAATATGCAAATGGAACACATTCATTTTGTGTTTATATATTTTAATCTCTGTAATTTAGACTTAAGAAGATGGAAACTCATCTCTGCCTTATTTATTTTGAATCCTAAAGCAAGATGCCATTAAAATCTTTATCCTTCTGTCTTAGTGGATAAATGTTTATCCTTTAGGGCTTAGAATATAATTTTTTTTAAAAAATGACTTTAACCTAACAACACTGTTCTATCAAGGGAAGTGGCATGTGTGTCTGATATAGAAGTGTAGTTTGGCTGACTTGTGTTAAATGAATGGTTAAGTTGCTAGTTAAGCCTTGAAAAAAAATGTACAGGATAAACTTTTGTCTTGAATTTATTTTTAAAAATCAGTGAATTGAATTTTTATTAATAAAAATCAGTATATTTCTGATCAATTTGACGTTGCTCTTAATAAACTTTTTCTTTGTGGTTTGAATTTCAGTGTATGGACAGGAATGTCTTCTAAAGAAAACATTTATTAGGCTGAAATATTAAACTGATAGAAAAAATCTGGGCCATATTTCCTTAGACAAATAAACATAAGAGCTATATTAAGGAAGCAGATCAAAAAGAGAAATATAGTGTGAAAAACAGAAACAAAGAATCTTTTTATGCCTCCGGCTTTCCTGGAAGAATGGAGTTAGAGCAGTCTGCTTGGCTTGGCTCACTGGCTTCATCACTTGGGTAGTCTCCAGTCTGTAGACAGAGGTCTGCCAGACCTCTGGATGTGCATCTTGAGTGCCCACCATATACAATTGATTTTTGAGAAGCTCGTGATGAATTAATGGTTGCTTATGTTGCCAAAAATGCAGATAATTTCAGATCATGAGTTGTACTTCAAGTTTTTCAAAACGGTGAGGTAAAAATCCCTTGATTCAGTGGAGTAGTCGTCCTAACCCTATTCTCAGGCAGCCAGACCCAGCGCTACGTCATCGCAGATGAAAGGGACATGGGCACCAGATGACGCAGTACTCACCTGAGCATTTAACCTGGACTTCTTTCTTTTCTCAGGAGCTTATGACTTCCAGCAAAGGCACAGTTGCTTTAATGGTCAGAGTCAGTCTTAGAATTTAAACGCTTATCGACTGAATCCTAAAAATGGACTTAAGGATAGAAGCAACCCTGGTGATGTCTTCCCACTCCAGAGTCACAGTGTTTTACACTCTAAGTAGGAAATAGCTGTGGAGCTACATCTCCCTGACAGCTGCAAGTGAATTTGTTCTCTCTCAGATACTTAATGCAGTTTTATCTTTTCTTGGTTGTAACCGACACTCAGTTTTTAAAAAAATTCTGACTATAAGAATATGTGATAGGGCATTTAGAAAGCTCGTGCATTTCCAGTCTCATTATCTTGTCATAAAGAAGTGCCATAGTACATTTCATTTTAATGGGTTCTTTTACTAATGACTAAATAAACAATTGCATATGTGGACTAGCACTACCATGATATTTAGCATTTTTCAAGATTTTATGTAGTTTACCCATTGCTTATTAGCTTAGTATAGTAGGTATGGACTCGGAGTCAGAGAAACCCGGATCTAAGTCTCAGCTTTGCCACTTATTGGCTGTGTAACATGGAGCAAGCTACTGAATCTCTGGAAGCTTCAGTTTCTTCATTTGTAATGTAGGATTGTCACAGTACCTATATTATAAGGTTTTGTGAGGATTAAATACAATAATGAGTGTTATCTGCTTTGCCTAGTGCCTGGAATATAGTGAGTGATAAAAAAGAGTAATTATTTTTATGAATTTACCTATTATGCTATTATATTGAAACGAGCTAATTGTAATTGCATTTAGGAGAGGCTGTTTGTGAAAAGCTGTTATATTCATCATTAATTTGCAAGAACCCAATAACTTGTTATTGGTGGTGATGGCCAATCGGAAATGGTATTGTGTTTCTTTTATTTGATTTCTTCCATGCTCTGTGAAATTAAATTCATATTTTTAATGTGAAATTGAGTCAGATAAAATCTAGATATCTACATTCAAAAATTGGAACAGAGGTGCTTCTGAAAGGGGACAATATGATATGGCTTCTTAAATGAAGAGATTAAATATTTTAGTATTCTAGAATTTAACTAGTGATTTGGCTTCATGTATAGATCATGTTATGGATTAATGAGCCAAGGCATTGCAAACGGGAGAAAGGTTTTGAAAAAATGACAAGGTTATTTCTTGTGGCACATTTGTCAGAAGTTTGGTTTTCCTTGTGGATAGGTAGAGAAAAGCCACCTGTTGGAGAAATTCTCTTAGGACATCCAGCCTTGCCCCTGGTCCCTAGATGCCTGATGGGATCCTTAGGTCTGCAAGTGTGTCTGCTGTTGGTTCTCAACAGGGTTATGCTGATCTAACCAGGTCAGTTAAGTGACATGTACTCACTTACTTGTATACACAGGATAGGGAGTGAGTAAAGATTTGGTAACTTGATTCTGAAAGTTTGCTGATCATTTAGCAAGTTTGGGTTGTCTGAGTGGGATGAAGTGGTGGTGGCAATCTCCAGGATCTTTATAACTTCAGAAACATTCCTTCCAAACTTTAGTCGATGAACCAAAGCCACTGATTGACTTAATTTCTTCCTTTTTTGTTTTGCTTTTTTTTGAGGAAGATTAGCCCTGAGCTAACTACTGCCAATCCTCCTCTTTTTGCTGAGGAAGACTGGCCCTGAGATAGCATCCATGCCCATCTTCCTCTACTTTATACATGGGATGCCTACCACAGCATGGCTTTTGCCAAGCAGTGCCATGTCCACACCCGGGATCCAAACTGGCGAACTCTGGGCCACTGAGAAGTGAAACTTGCACACTTAACCACTGTACCACCGGGCTGGCCCTGACTTAATTTCTAATACTTACGCTCTATCCATATTTCTTGGATAAAAATCGAAGGGGATCAGAGGAACAAGATTTGTCCTTAACTTTTTTTCTTATAACCAAATTCATGTAAAACCATGAAAGACAGTTCATGCAGAAACCATGATTTAGGAAGTTTTTCTTCTTCTGTCTGAACCTTTAGATCAGCAGAGACTGAGGCACATGGCTTGCGAGACCATATCACTCTGTCATTGACAATAGGATTATGTCATAGAGTCTTCTCTGGGAACTAACTATCCTGTTAGATTTGATTATAGTTCTTTCTTTTAAGTCCATGTTAAATTTCAAAAATTTAGAAACTGTTATGCCTCAGCATTTATTTTTGTCTCTTTCTATTCATCCTGCTCCTTGGGAATACCAAGAAAGGAACTATAAACTGCGATAACCTTCGTTCCAGGAGATCATGATATAACAGCCTCGTGGTTATTTTGGAATATGAGCTTGGAGTCAAAAAACAAAAACTTCTTCAATATATTCTTTGTTAAGTGTGTCTAAAAGTGTGTGTTTAAAAAAATACAATAATAACATATTAAAATGTGGAAACTTAGTGGAGCAGGCTAGAGGACAGGGAATTCTTTCCACTGGAGTTATCTGGAAGGGCCTCATGGAGATGATTTTTTAAGTGGGCCTTGGCAGATTTGTAGGATTGATACATGCGAAGATGGGGGTAACTAGGGAAGAAGAATGCAAAGTATCATGGGAACATGAGTAATTCCATTTTCTTAAAGATGTTCTTGCCCTTCATAATTAAATGAAATGCTCAGAAGAAAAACGATGTACAAGTTAAAATTTAATGTTAGGAGTTTGTTATCATTCACAAGTGATATAGTGTTTCGTATATTTATAGGTCCTGACCTTTGAGAAGGGATTCATGCTCTAAAATTAGCAAATGTGATTTTCTTCCCCTTCCCTCTTAAAAAAATATAGATTTGTGAGTTTCAATCTAAAATTGATAGTCAGTATTTTGAGTCATTGAATTTATAAGGCAAGGAGTGGGACAAATCTTTTGGACAATTGAAAATTACATGGGTTACAATGAAAACTAAGTTAGACCTCAAAAAATAAATTCAGATTAGATCACTTTTGAAATGTAATGGTGGTGGAAGGAAATTGCTGAATGCTAAGTAAGTAGCATGAAACTTTATTCTGTGTTTGTTTGGTGAGTGTCTTTTAGTTTTGGTCAGGAGAGTGTTAGGTAAGCTTCATCTGGAAGGACTCTGATGGAAAGGAATCTCTTTTTTCTGCCTTTGTATTCCCCAGTGCCTAGCATTTTACCTGGCACATAGAACATGTGTATTAATACTACAGGGAGAAAAAAGGAAGTAAGAAAGAAAGGAGGGAGGGAGAAGGGGAGGGAAGGAGGAAGGAAGGCAGAGAGGGAAGGAGGAAGGAAAAGAAGAGTGTAGGACAGATTGGTTGGAGAAGAGATGAGTATCAAGGACACAAAACCCTTGTTACTCTAGGGAAATAAAGTAAATAGAATTTTGAAGTATGAACTGAAGTGGGAGGAGTGGATGTATTTAAAAGATGGTTCTGAAATAAAATTTACCCCCCATAAAATTGGTTATGGGGGTGGTAAAGGTGAGGAAAGTAGAAGAGTTACAGGTGACTAAATTGTTTTTAAACACATGGTGACAGAGGACGATTGTGTCAGAAATAGATGACAAAGGAGGGAAATTACTTGAGGGAAAAGGAGCATTAAATATAATTTTTAGCACATTTATTTGAAGTTCTTACAGGACATCAAGGGGAAGAATTAATACAGTAGAGATCAGGACTGCCAATAAAGATTTAAAAATCATACCCATTGAATTAATATGCAGAATAATGAGAGTGGATGAGATTCCAAAGAGAGGAGTGGACAGTAAAACCAAGCATGCATAGAGGTATCTCTAGATACAAAAGGTGATAAGAGAAGATACCAATGAAAGAAATTATCTGAAAGATTAGAAGGAAAATTACAAGAGTAGAGGATCAGGGAAACCAACTAAGGAAAACCTATTAGAAGCAGGTGATACAGTGCAGCAAATGCTGTGCAGAGGGGGACTGAGAAGAGATGACAGTGAATTCCAGAAATGGAATATCAGTCACTCTCTAGGGAAGTTTGCTCATGAAGAGATGCCAAAGAGAGGCGGCTCTGTTCCCATGAATGAGATCTATGTGTTTAAATTCTGTGAAATTCACCAACTTTAAAACTGTGGCTCCACTGAGGGAGAAATAAAAGTAAACAAAGAAATCCTAACTTCAAACTTCTGCTTCTCAATATCAACTTGGGCAAGAGGTGTGAAGACCACATTCTAGTGGCCAAGAGCCAGCTCAAGTCCAGTGATTCTATATTATTTCTTCTTACTCTCCATCGTTATCCCTAGGTATAAAATCTCATGAACTAAGATAGAAAATGGGAATGAATTATTAAATCTGTATTTGTGTGGGCCAAGATCTAGAAGACGTAAATGTGTCTTTTGGGTAGAAATAAAGGCAAGTTCATATTTGGGGGTAAATAATCAGAAAGCTTTTATTTCCAGAGTTTCCCATTCTTTGTATCACTCATTCTAAAAAACAGTAATTTCAGAAGGTACATATTTTGGGGACAAGAGTAATCAAAGCTTTCTTTTATTCCTCTTGTTGCAGAAATGATCATGTTCTCAGCCTTAGCTATAACGAAGACAGGAGCAGAATAGTTTCTGAAGAATTCCAGCTAGCATTTTTTGGTCATGTTGTCCAGCCTTCATCTAATAACATATTATTGATAGAACCTCAGAAATGTTGTTTTCTTCAGCTGTATTGTTACGGGAATGGTTGCTTGATTGGTTTGGGTACAATGTACAATGAAAAGTGCATCCACACACATAGGTCCAGCAGAGTCGTCCCAAGGGGGATAAATGAGAATGTTCAAGAGCAATAAGCAGTGAATGAAGATGTTGTGTGTTAAGAGCTGGTAGGAAAAGGGGCGGGCATTTGGGTGGTATTGATACGATCATTGGGTGATGTCAGTGAGCCGCACCAAATTCTAATCATGACACTCATGGAATTATACTTTGACTTCCTTCTTTGGTTTGACGAAATATACTGTGCTTCAGTTTTTTCCTTCTTTAGACTATTGATTTAGCTGTTTGAATCTGGCAATTTTGGCAGCAAAATCGATCTTGCTTCTTTTATCAGCAGCCATGCAACCACCCTTTACCTGTTGTCCAGGAGGGGCCTGTCCCTTAAGCTTAATTACTAACTCCTTCCGTGTTCTTCTGTTTACTGACTGTACGAAGGAAATGAATTCTTAGAAGGCCTGAGAGTTTAGACCTTGCACTCAATACTACTCTTAAACCTGATAATATCTGTTCATTTAATGCATAACCCATTAACTCAAAATGACATTGGTACACAAGGAAGAAGTGAGGGAAGCGAAAGGGACAATTTTAGACTCTCTTTCACTGTGAGTATTCCTTCTGCAAATGCATGTTAATCGCAGAATCAAAATAAACACACTTAATTGAACAGTATTGTGGATCAATAAAATCATTGACTGAGTACCACTGGTGCTCACTTGAAGTAAACAAGTGATTTAACAGTCTCCACTTCCTTCAGGCCTCTTTGGTGTGGCCATCAATAGCACACTGCTAAATCGGAACTGGCAGTGACCAAAAGGCCCTCATCAAGCAACCCAGCTTGACCTCCCAAGGTGTATCATCGCCTGATGTCTTACGAGCTGTTTCCTTTTTCCATTCTGTGTGTCTTATAATTCTTGTTACATCATTCGAAGCTTAGCTTGTGAGAAAACACACGCATACACACACACCAAACCCCTTTTATAGGGAAGGTTGTTTCTTTAAGGACTTCTGTAAGAATTGTCCTTTTCAAACTTGCTTTATTCCAATTTAAACAGTTTACACCTTTTACATTTCCTGCTTGTACGTGCAATGCAGCAGGATAGGAAAAAGGGGAAATGTAGGATGGAGGGGAAGTTGAAAGTAAGATATAGAGTTGGCCATGGACAGTCACAGATTTTAGGTCTTCAGATTGAATCTTGGAGGCATGGCTGTGATTTCTATCTGTTGTGAGGTTCTATCCTTCTCTGGACTTCAGAAGCAAGAACCTGAGAAGTTGCCATGGCAAAAATCTGTGTTGCATGTCCAAACATCATGCTGTGGACTGCATGCCAGACACACGCCAGATAGACTTCCGATTAATGCGAGCTCTGTTTGGTCACTGGTGTCTGCTAAGACATTTCTGCTTTGCTTGAAGGTGGCTGCCACCCATGATAGCCATTTGAAGTCAAGTGTATTTTGGAACACGTGAAATTCAGTGATAATCAGCTGAATTAATTCATAGTTTTATGTGGAAACTCTAAACCATTTTAAAATTCCCCGCTGTAGGTCCCAGGGAAAGAATCTATGCAGGCCAGATGGAATCTGATGAAGGAGCTTAAGTCACAGTTCATTTCATCTGTTTATCTAGAACAGTTTACTAAGTAAAGCTAAGTGAGAGATATTTAAAAAAAGAAGTCTCAGCAGTCATTAGAATGATGTCATCGGCTAGTAAGAGTCACATTGTCAAAATAGCAAAATGCAGATCCTTTCAGTGATGATCAGATGTATTAAGAAACTGGTAAATCTAGAGACTTATTATTTTAGTGTCTTCTAAAGGCCAAGCCTATTATGATGGATCGGTGTCATTCTGGAATGTTCGATAGGAAGTTCAGCCCTGTAGTTCATCCAGTCAAACTCCATTACTATATATTGGATGAAAGACTGAGGCCTTTTTAAAAAATGTGGTGGCTGAATATAGCTTAATCCTTTCATTGTTTAAGGAGTATAAATGTGACTACCCATGCCCTTCCTGTGGCTTTTCTGGCCATATCTTGGCTGTTAAAAAAACGACAGTGAAGACAACAAAAGCAATTAATGCTATACTTTCTGTAAGAATTTCTTTACTGTTAGCAAAGCGTCAACTAAAACTGTATAGTACATCCCTGATGATGTATGTTCCACCTGGGGCTCTCTCTGGGGATGAAAATGATTCCCTAAATGACTTATGTTTTACTAAAGAGTTTTTAAAATCTAGATGCTCAGGCTCTACTCTGGGAGATTCTATTTATGGACGAGAGCCTGGAAATCTAGATTTTGGAAAATACTCTCCTTCTCAGGCCCAAGTCAGTCTAGGAATCATTGTTCTCTCCAGCCCATGCTGTTGGACATCTCCACATCATGACATGAACTTTCAGCTCTGGTACTCCTATACAGGCTGTCCCTTCAGTCTGAAATTCTCTTCCACCTTCCCCTAAGAAACATATATTCATCCTTTAAAGCTCAGCTTTGAAGTCAGTTCTGCCTGGGCACCAAATCTACGTCATACCCATGATACTCGGACGTGGATTAGAATGCCCTGCTTGAAAACCCTTGTCTTTTGATGAGAGTGAGGAAAATGGACATTAGTTGAAAGGCTAAATTTTCTCTCCTTCCTCATAATAAGATCCACAATTTGCAAATCTGCGTGAAAATATCAATAAAATGAAATTCTTAGTTGTGTATGTATAGTTTTTATTTTCCTTTCTTGAGTGATTATTTACCTGAATGGTAGACTTGTACTGATGTACTGAATACTGGCATTTTGTAGCTTAGTGCTGTACTTCTGTTTTCTTCTTCTTCTTCTTCTTCTTTTAAGGCCCTAAAATAAAAGTGATGGTAGAAAAGTCTATTAGTTTCTCAATTTTGCTATATGAAATTTTCTAGGAGATATGCATTTTAATCTTAAGGTTTTTTTCCCCTAAAGATGATGACAGTGCACGTTTTAGACTCTGTAGCAGAGTCAATGTTAAACACAATTAGCACATTTGATAATGACTTCAGTAATATTGTGCGTGGAAAAGCTTATGATTTTGATCAAGGTATAGTATATAGACAAGAGAAGGTTTTCTTAAAGATTGAAATAGTAATTTTTTGCAGCTTTGGGACAACATAGTTATTATGAAATATTTAAATAACATTGCAGTGTGTAGGTCAATTTTTTTTTTTACTAAAGAAAAGTTCATTTAATATACTGTCCTGGTCTGAGAGTCTAACTCTAAGTAGGAATCCTTGACAATAGGCCAAGGGCAGCATTGTAGTGTGCAGCTTTACATTTACTTCTTTAGGCTTGACACTGGTTGCTGGTAACATATCTTTGTAGGGTGGTACTTCTCATGGAACTTTCTAGCCTGGGTACAATCTAAGTCATGTGGTTATTTGATGTATAAATTGCTTTAAAAAGTAAATCTTTTTTCTGCTTTTATGATAGAAATTCTAAGCAGAGAATTACAGCAGGATCTATTCCTAATCATTTTCAAAATTTCATTTTTTTGATGGGAAAGTTTTCATTCACTTTTCACTTAAAAAAATTAAACTCTGGAACATTCTATTCTGGATAAGACATTCTTGGTATTTTCCTGCTCAAACTATGTAAAATAAATACCAGTTTTTAAAATTCTTTTCTTATGTGTCTAGTGTATGATTGGAAAGTGAAAGGCTCTTTACATGCGATAATGTAAAGTTTCAGAGGAAAACGAAGACTAAACAACCTTTTGGGAGACAGTAGTAGAATTTGGTGTAAAAGAGGGAGGCAACTGTTCCATCTCTCTTTGGCTCAATCATTTCATCCCCACTGATGGTCTCACCGCTTGACAGCCATCTTCCCAAGTAGCCATGGACTTGACCAACGGACTCTTTCAGCTAACTATGTAGGTGTTTACACAGCCGTGGTGTTTTCACCTACTTATGACATGTTATGGAACAAAACCTTCGCTTTTTATATTTTATTTTCAATAAAATGTTGTCAAAACTTCACACGCCCAAAATTTGATATGTGTGGGGTTTCCATTTCTTTGGTAATTCACTGTTTTCCAAAGAAAGACGATTACTGTATTTGTGGTAACTTCTGAAACAAAGAATAACAAAATTTTCAGCATTTGGCAAATTCTTTTCAGGTAGTTGGTTCTCAAGAGATATTTGCAGGAAGAATATATACTTGTAAACACCGCAAAGGAAAATAAAGCATGTTAAATGAACCTAAATTTTTTGATTAGGACCACTATTAAAATAATGTGGATATAGTCTTTTGGTTACCCAATATGCTTTGTGCACCTCTGTCTTGATTCTTATGTTTTCGATACTTCGCATGGTACTTAACACAGTAGGAGGAACTGAAAGAATGAATGAATAAAATGCCTCCCATCGCTTTAAAACATCACTTTTACTCAAGATTCTGTTATTGGTCATATTGTAGTTTTTAAACATTTTTACAAACTTACCTACTTACATGACATTAGTAATCTACTAAATCCTTCTCTCTTACCTAAAATCTCTCTTGAATCTAGATTCTATTTCCATATGGATGTCAAGATTCTCAAACCTACATATCTACACTGACGTAATCTTTAGCTTCTTTGCTACCCAACCAGCTGCTCCTCCTGACTTCTATTTTCTTAGCAGAATGTCTACTTTCCCACTTGCTGAACTCCGAAATTTTCTTTTTGCGCCTGTCTGCCCAACCAGTTTCCAAACTTTGTAATTTTGCATTTAGCATCTTTTCTCAATTGTCTTTTCTTATTTTTTAAAAACTTTTATCGTATTATCTCAAACCTAGACCACTGTAAAAGCTTCCAAATCAGCCTTTTGACTTAACGTCCCCTTTTCTCTCCTGCCTACCTTACACAGTGCTACCGGATCGAAGTCTCAGTCCTCTCTCTTATTCCTGTAGGCATTTCTGCTTAGGAATCCCAGTTGCTCCCTGTTTAAACTTACATGAAAGCTAAATTAGTTTAAGCTGGCTGGAATTATTATTAATTATTTGTTAATAAAATAATAACACCTGACTTCTGTGTTGTGATTTAAAGTTGACAAATGGGTATCTTCTTCGATTATAGTCCAAGTGAAAAACTTAGGAAAATTAACAGTATTAAAGGAAAACGTTGTCTAGAGCGAACTGCTAAATTCAAGAGATCCAGGCTTTCTTTAAAAGTGTTGCCACATTTACTCAATTCAATTCTAGACTGTTGTATTCCATGACTATTCAGTTTAAGCTCTCCACTATTGCTATGTGATGACATTTCTGTTACTTAGGATTTTTCTTTAATTTAATGAAAATATTTCATAAAGTGCTAGTTTGAGGTCTCCTGACCTCAGCTGTCTAGCAATAAGTTGATCTTTCTATGACTGCTCTTGCCTAGTTGATTCTCTTTCCATTTCTAAATGAGTAGCGTCGTTCCATGTAGGACCAAGTGACTTGTTTAAGATCGAGAGCTCTTACGTTTCCTTGGAAGAATGACATCTATCAATCCTCTTTAATTTAGGCTCATTTTCCTTGGTGAGATGCTCAGAACTTTAGGTAGCATTCAGAGTCCAGAATTTTGAGTTAAAAACTTGACTAGCTACCTTTTCTTTTATGAGAAAGAGAACGGAAAGTTGTGATTCTTTATGAATTGGGTAGAGCCTCCTGAACTAGTCATTTCTTTAGCCAAAAGTTTTACAAAAGCAGACAGAAGCTGATTTAGAGTTTTTACGATGTCTTTAATGTAGATAAATGAAATAAATAAAATACATTATAATATAAATAGATTATGCTATACAATTATTTTCAATTTTTACCCAATACATGTTGTTTATCTTATTATAGGTGCTTTGAGGATAGACTAGGATTTATTGAGCTGAGTTAATTGCTAACTCAGTACAAATAAAATAATGTAAGATTTTTGCAGTGTTTTAAGATATTTTGATGGATTGTTTAATTATATTGCAAAGGGTTCCTTGTACTGTAAAATTATATGTCCTTCCACTACAGAGTCAGTAGCAAATCCATTCTATTTCTAAGCTATGTTGCATATCTGGAAGCTTGATAATTG
Organism: Equus quagga; assembly: GCF_021613505.1. NCBI lineage: Eukaryota > Metazoa > Chordata > Mammalia > Perissodactyla > Equidae > Equus > Equus quagga. The sequence continues at coordinate 73,194,839 of NC_060282.1, forward strand.
CTGTTCATATTTTCTTACCAAACTGATAATGTGTTATTAATTCAGATTTTTAAAAAATAACCTTCTAAATCCCTATGTTTTGTCCTAGGTTTAAAATTCTATGAGAACCAGACCACACATTCTTCTGCTCTGAGGCTGTGTTGTTTTCAGAGATGCTAACCTGTTAGTGATTAACGAAGATTAGGGTCTTGGATGCTTGTGGTTATCAGAAAGCTTTCCCTGAGGATGTCTCCAGTCCAAGGAGAATTTCCACATTTATGTCTAGGAAGGATGCTCTAAAACTGTATTGACTTTGTATAAAGGCTTACTTTTGCTTTGTGAATGCTTGACAGTGCTGTTGTTTAGTGATCGGAGTAGAAAGTTTGACAGCAAAGGGGCGTGGCCTCTTGAGATGCTAGACTGGGTTCTTTTCAACCTAAATGGAGTAAGAGGTAAACAAAGCTTAGCATGTTTACCGTAAAAGGAATTGTGTGTTATCTGACTATATCCTCAAAATAACTATGCAAAGAGGCAGATGTCTATTATTCCAAGGTGTAGGTGAGAAGAATGAAAAAAATTCAACTGCTAGCCATGTTCACTGTTTTCTTTCTGCTTCTAAAATGTATCTTTATAACATTTTCCACATTTTTATTTTCTAGTCTGTTCCTTAATTACGTTGTGAATTCTGTGAAATATTTTGATTTGTCTTGTTTTCCTACTACCCAAAGTACTCAATAATTCTTTGTGAAATATAGAAATTAATGAATGAAGAAAACCATCAGTGGCTGGTGTTCAAGCCCAGATCTGAATCTAAATGTAGCCCTTTTCACTCTTTACTATAAGGACTCATCTAAAGATTTCTAAAGTTTCTTTTGAAAATAACAAAATAATACATAGTCTTTCAAGAGAGTGAATTGTTTACTGTCTTTTTTAACCATCTTTTTCATATGTTTTTGTAATACAGAAGCTGATAAGGCCAGAACTGTAATAAGGGGGAGGTGAACCACTTGTATCAATTAGTAGGACTATGCACTTGTGTCCCCCTATCACCCAATTTGCTACAGGAAGCTAAAATATGGAATTTCTTGGTTGATCTATGAAATGCCTCTTGGAGGCCCTTGGAATTCACAGATCAGTTCCTCTGACTCACATGGGTTGGGGGCCAGGCGTTCGCTCATCTCTGTTCGCTACTCAGTTCAATCTTTAAGTCCATCACTTCTTACTGAGAGGGTATCTCAGCCTAACTAACGTCTATGGTAATATTTACAAAAACCTGGCTTAGATCTAGTGTTTATATCCCCATGAAAATAAGATGAGGTTTGAGGATGAGCCTAACCATGAGTGGAAATACATTAGACATAAAAGCTAGGAAAGAACAGAATCAGATGGTTGCCTCCACTCTCTCCCTTGGGTTTACGTGATAGACGTTGGTAATTAATAAAGCCACTCAGAATCCTTCTTGACACAGTGTTCTTGGCAATAATTACCAGCTGATAAGAAGGAGCAGGCAAATTGAAATCTATTTGATATCCTTATTTCCGAGTCTGGTATAGGTTAAGTTAAACCATACAAAACTATTGGCATTCTTACCTCACTTTTAAAAGAATTTTTAGAACTAATTGTGAGGGAAATATATGGGAAAGAAGGTAAGATAAAAGAGTAATTTGCCACTTGCTGGGAGGTAAACACTTTGGCCATAACTTAATTTCTTTGTTTTTTTTTAATATGATATTTCTCTCTACATGCTTCATTCTGGCTAGAACATTGACCTAGAAAAGAAAATCTCAATTTGCTTTGCAGTTTTAACCTGCTTGTCCAGGTATGATGATGAGCATTATGAGAACTGAGTTCACCAAGAGGTTGTACAAGCGATGGATATCCTAAAGTGGTTGTGATCAGCATACGTGGATCACCCTTCTCCTGAGAACAGATTATTATTGCCAAAAAGAAGCTAACTATTAAGGAAAGGATGCTCAAACTGATTATAGCCCCCTGCAATCTTTCCTGGACTTCAAAGTCAATTTGGGAAAAGTTCTACAAGGTCTAGAGTTTTGGCAGTGTGATTCATAATTTTCAGCTTACCTTCATGAAGACAAGAGAAAGAAAATGTTGATTCACTCATAAATATTTAACTATATTTAGTGTGGCTCTAAATTATATTTTTTTAAAAAAATTGGCAATGACTTTAAAGAATGTAAAACACTGTGTATAGCAGTACATATATGTTTTGTCTTTTGCTGTTTGAAAATATGTGGTTCCAGATAATTTTGGCAGTAAGAGTATTTTACCTAATTTTAGCTGCAATCCTTAGTGTAATCTAAGAAGGTGAAGCGTCTATGGTAAAATACATAGTTATTTCTTCGTGTCTTAAATTGACGTGGCTGATCCACCACCATTAGGGCCTCTCCACTTAGCATTGGAGATGCTTGAAAAGCCACTTGAAACATTTTCTTGGTTTATTTTTGTTTTCATGTTGTTTTTATGAGGTGTGTGCGTGCACACATGTGCATGTGAGATGTGAGTGCGTACGCGCACACGTGCATCCTTTTAGAGATAGGCTTGTGAATAGGGTCCATAGTTTCCATTAAAAAGTGTATTGGTATTTCCTTCTGTATTGATTTATAAACTACATCTGCATCCCCAAATCAACAACATGGAATAACCACTCTCCAGGCCTTCTTTGGAATTAAGTTGGACCTGTAGTTTCTTTTATCTTTTATGTTGTGCTCCCATAAATCTGCCTTTACTGGTTTGCATGTTGGAATTCTACCCTGTACCTTTATGGAAAGATGGTACAAGATGCAACCTTAGGAAATCTCCCAGCCCATTTGCTTTAGTAGTGCTACCAGGCGTGTGTCTAATTAGGTAACTGAGTCTTCTGCCTCAATTAGCAATCCACTTGTTTTTAAAAATGTTTATATTACATAAGTAATACTTGCTTCAAGAAATAATAAGAAACAGACGAGACAGCCAAGAGAAAAAATGAGATAAACATTATTAATTTCATAATAATTTCAATATAATTTAAAATCAGCTTCTTTTTCTCTTTCTCGGTCATTTCCTATCTCTCTCTCCCTATGTCTTTTTGCATCTCCAGCTCTCTTTTTCTATCTCTTTGCCTTTCTCCATTTTTGTTTGTGTGATTCTGTTTCCTGACCCTCTTTATGTCTCTGGATATTTTCAGTGCTTTGTCACACCACTCTGTTTGGGTCCTACAACATTTTTTATTTAAAAAATGTAAAAACAAGTCCTTCTGTAAGTTGATAGTTAAGTCTTTGGAGTCATACTGACATGGTATTGATTCTTGGCTCTGCTTCTTGTATCTTTGAAAAATTACTTCATCTACCTAAGTCTCTTATTTTTACATCTGCAGAATGCAGTTGTTATAAGGAATAAAACAGATAAAATGCTACATAACCTACTTGGCATTTAGGGAATGAGAACAGTTGTTCTTAGGAACATCCTTGTTTATATTTCTTTGCATACTTTCTTCATTATTTTATGATAAATTTCTAGGAAGAAAATTTGCCTGATTACATGGCATGCATTTTCAAATACATATTGCCAAGTTGCCCTTCAAATAGGTTCAGTCTATTAATATTGCACTGTCAATATTGGAGAATTTCCATACCCTAGCTAACACTGTGGGTGATTATTCTTTTAAATATTTCCTAAGAATAAATGAAGGTATTTATCATTTTTATGTTACTTCAGTTAATAGTGGGGTCAAGCTTTCTTTTTATTCCTTAATGAATTCTGTGTTCTTATACTTTGCACGTTTTTTTCATTGAGGTGTTAGTCTTATTGATGTCTTAGTACTTTTTATATATTAAGAATACTAGATTTTGTTATATATGATGTAAATATCTTACCCACTTTTTGTTTGTTTTTAATTTAATTTGGGGAATTTTTTATGCAGGAATGTTATGTATACAAATCATCAGTCTCTTATGATTTCTAGCTTTTTTGATTTAAGTGTTAGGAAATATTTTCCTTTTCTTGAGAAGCTCATGTTGCTTTTCCCTTGTTGACTCTTCAGTCAGGTTTTTATTAACATGGGTTATATAAAAGGGCAGGATGCCATACATAATATAAAATCTTGGTTAAACATTATTAAACTGAATACATGTTACAAAATGGACTACATGCAAACTTATTTATTAAAAATTAAACCTGGTATTTGTGAATTTACTGGGCATTCTATGGATGCTGTCTGAAAGTCTCAACGTTCTATTCAGTAATACAAAACTTTATGGAAATTGCTTGATGAAAAGTATAGTCAAAAGATTACTGTGTGTTGAAATAGTCTGTTGTATTTGTTATTGGTTGTGTTCGCATCAGGACGGAGCCATTGCAGCTTCAGTTTGTCTTCGAGCCAAGTGTCAGTGTCATTTGTTGCTTTATAGATAGCCTAGATCCTAGAGAGTCTTCGTGGGTAAGCTCAGCATCATTAATGATGTCATTTTTGTCAACTGGTAATGTGGGAAAAGTCATGCTCTTCGCTCTGTCATGGTGACCTCAGGATACCATCACAATCTGCTATACCCTAATGTTATGTCTGTCAACTTATTTCCTGTGAGTTCCATATCATTGTTTGGATTAAGTTAGGCCACCAGAAGATGTATCAAAGTCAAATCCTTTCCAAGAAGCGTTTTACTTCTTTGGTGGGGATTCATTGAGGTATAGTTGTCTCTACTCATTGATGGCACTGTCTTTTCAAGGGCAACATGGAAGGACGTCAAGTCATTTTCTTTCACTTCCTTTGTTTGGCTTGATGAAGATCCAAGAGAAATTAATCATTTTTGTTCTTCACTTAAATCATAAATTATTTATTTTATATTGTAGTGTAATTTGTTTAGTATCTCTCCTTTTTCCCCCAACTATTGAATAACTGCACTTTTCAAAATGAGGATCATTATATGTTTTCACCTCTACTCAACCCATGTTTTCATTCTTAGGTTACATGTCTGATTTCAGGAGCAAAAAAATAGAAGGGCTGGATTGAGATTGGGGTAGGTGGGGAGAGGCTCATACCTTGCAGAAGCAACAGTGTAGCTTTTGTTGATTATTAATGAAATTTCTAACGATAGATGCATTATAAAATATTTTGTCTGATTTGAGTTCATTTTCATTTCATGCATGCATATAACATCCATTACCATTTTTTGAAACAGGCTTTCAAACCATTCCCTCTGTGCTATCAGCACCACCCTCTTGCCTCCACATCAAAATTTGAGATATGTTATTGTGAATGTCTTTTTTGATTCCAGGAAGCTCAGAGCCAAATTTACTGTTCAGCTATATAGGTCCTTATTACATGCATATTTCTGATCTTTTTTCTCTTCCATTCCACAAATGTGCTTGCTTGTATCCTTTGTGAAAAGAAGCAGGGTATAATTTGCCAAATTTTAAAAAATGGTTATTATGTCTATTATATAGCCCCAAATTAATATCATGTTTTCCTCTGCATGTACTTAATTGACCACAGCTTGGCTTGTTTTTCCAATAATGATGAAGGAATTTACCATGAGATATCCATATTTAATCAATACACATTATGGCCAACTTTTAACTCAGGAACATGAATAGCTCTCAAGCAGGGGTTTCCAGGTAGTAATTTATCCATCTTGCAAACCTTATTAAATGGCACTACACGCAAGAGGCACCAGGCTGAACACCGACGATACAACATACACAACCACCTCTGTTCTCACAGGGCTCACAGTCTAATGTGGAAGCCAGACAAAAAACATTGCAATGCCGTGTGGCAAGCGCTATGAAAGAGGTATGCAGAAGTGCTGGGGGGTGGGAGGCGGGGTCAGGGCATAGAGTCAGTACATGTACAGAAGTGGGAGAATGGAAGTAATCAGGATCTTGGAACTAAGTCGGTGAGGCTGGTAAGACCGCATTTGAGAGGGCAAATCTCTAGAGCTAGATTGACCAGGGAAGACCTTGTATGCTTAGTGAGGGCTTTATTCTGAGTGCCATGGACAGCCACTGGAGGCTTTTAAGAAGAGGTCGGGGGCGAGGGGTGAGATAGTCAGATTTGTGTTCGGGGGGGGGGGGAAGTACAGAAACATGTCACTAGAGAACAGTGTATCACTACTGTCATGTATTGGCGCACTACAGAAAAATATCAGCTGTCTTTAAGCACTTCACAGTTTCTAAGTCTGTGATGTTTTTGTTTGTTCTTTACAACCACCTGAGGAAACCAGCAGATGAATTGTGGTGGCTCCTATTTCACAAGTTGGATGTGAATGGAGGGCTTTGGGGCTTTTTGACTTGTCCAGCGGCATGAAAGGTTTGCCCCCAGGTCTGTCCCACTCTGTGCTCGTGGCATCTCGTCCCAGCCTCTCTCTGCTGTTTGCACATGAGGAGAGTGGTTCAGAGAGGGCAGTCTTTCGCTAAAGCTCATTCAGATAACTGAGCAGAGCTTGGGTTAGAACACAGACCTCTTGATTCACAGGAGAGGCACAATGCCTGTGCCTCCTAATCGGAACAGACAGGAGCCCAGGAGAGAAGGGAGAAGGATGAGGCACCAGGGCAAGAACATTAAGTGCCGGGGGAAGGGAGTGTTAGTGAAGCCAGTGACTTCTCTATGTGAGCCAGCAGGTGACGGTGGACCAGGGACTTACTTCCTGACTCGTCCCCAGAGAGCTCAGTTCATTTCACATTCTGACCCTGGGTATTTTTATTCATGAAGTTTATCACCATAGTCAAGGGGCATAGTTTGCCTGTGGAACATTGTTCATTCATTTAAAACAAATATATTGAGTTCTTATTATGTGCCAGGAGCTATCTTGAGTGCGGAAGACACAAAGGAGGGAACATAATCCCTTCATTCATGGAGCTGTGAGAGAAGGAACAGGCACATGAACAAGTAATTATAGCACAAGATGAGGAGTGGAGAAGCAGGTATGAAAAATGCTTTCTGGGAGCGCAGAGGACAGAGATGGTCACAGAGCCTTCTGGGGGACTCGAGTGAGGCCACATTCATTCTTAGTCTTGAAAGCTGCATGAGAAATTACCATCTAGAGAGGGGAGGATATTCCCAAATCGAGAAACGTGGTACAAAATGCATAAATGATTTATAAATTAAAAAAAAAAAGACAAATGAGATTTTTTCTGTGCCTTAATTCCCACTATAGGGACAGATATGTCCCTCTCTTCCGTAACCGGGTTTTTAGGTGTCAATGTCATTGTAAACAGTTTTATCATTTTTATGACTTCTGACCTTGACGCAGAGTCTGGTGTGAGGTCTGTGGTACCTTTGCCAGTTTTGTCTGTTAAGCAACCGCTTTTCCCAAACTTGAGCCATCCAGGCTTAAACAGGAAATACATCTGGGCGTGCATTTTGAAGATAAATTTAAAAATCATTTTTTCATTGGTACAGTCGTGATTTGTGAATTAAATATTTTCCGCAAAATAAAATTGTTTCAAAAATGGCTAACAGTTTTATTTTAACATACGTATTTACATTTTGAAAATTAAAACGTCCAATTTCAGTGAAAAATGTAAAACTCTCTACTCAAATCTTCAACATTTAAAATCACTATCCTTTTTCTTTATCTGATTTTGTGTTTCAACCCACGGCAGATGTTAACTCCTGTATTTTTAAGCCAAATTATTGTATTTGAGGGAAATGTTGAACTAGGTAACACATGGCTTTGTAAAGTAAAGGTGAAAAAGATCTATTCCCTTCTTTGCTCTTTTACTTAATCTGCGCTTGCTCTTAATAGCTACTCATTTTGGTTACCATTTACCTAGGTAGTTTATTAGTAAAATCCCTCCCAGGTGGGGTGGGCTGACTCTCAGCTTTTCACTTGCTAGACACGACAGTGTAGTGATCTATGTTGTCATGCTAGTGAGGTCTTGGTGATGAACCATTAAATAAAATGATCTGCCCCCAGGCCAGGGAGTTGGTTGATTGCCAAACAGTAATCCAGTACAATTAACTCTCAAAGATTTGAGCACTCCATTATTCTAAGAGACGGGACTGCAGCCATCTGGAAAAGCAGAAATGGTGATTGATCATCTGGCTAAATTTTTATTTGCAGATACATTTGAATAGTTAAATTCATTATGATGACATTTAGATATTTCAACCTTTAGTCATCTTGAGTTCTAATTTTGTTAATTTTATTCAATTCCAACATAAAAATTAAAAGAACTTGTTTAGTCTTTACCAAGGATAGAAATACTTAATTTACGATACATACCTCCAAACTCTTGTGGAATGAAATGGGATAAGAATAAATAAAATGAATACTCTCCGTGACAGTTTGAAATATCATATTAAGGTGGGAAAATGACTTAAGCAATTGATTGTTTTTTAAGTTACGTCGTTCTAAGCTTGTGTTGTTAAGCTATTTTTAGTTACAGAAACTATAAATATTCATTCAGTACCTTTAAAATATTCTTTTGGCAAGTCAAGCAATCACCCAGTCCACTAATATGAATCTAAAGATCATAGAGTGTCCTTTAGGCTGTGTTCCACAATGCATAGTGAGTTCATTACATAAGGAAGGACTGCTTTCCCATTTTGACTGATTTTTATTGTTTCTCCTAAGAGCTTTTTTTTAATTTCAAAGATGCATCTAACATTCAACGCAGTAGGTAGAAATACATACTCAGAAGTCAGTATCTCTGCACCTCACCCAGTGAAACAATATGACGTGGATTCTGGCTTTTGAGTGGATACAAATTCATTTATCCATTCCGTTGTTAACATTTCTTTATTATTGAGCACTACCATGTGCCGAGGATAGGTTTGGCACTAAGGATACAGGGTCAAATGACCAGATGCTTCTTTGCCTTCGTGGAACTAACAGTTCGAGAGTGGAGATAAATACTTGAAGTCCCATATCTGATAAATTAAGATGTGTGCTATGAAAGAGGAATGTAAACAGGGAACTTTAACCTCCTAGTCTGGGGAGCTAGGGGAGGCTTTTCTGAATGAGAAAGGAGCATGGGGCATTGAAAGTCAGTTGGGCTCTCAGTGGGAAGCCTCGGTTGACTTCCTAAATTTTCCTAGGGGTAGTATTATCCCAGGGGTGTTTTAAAATTTGTGATGTTGTTGGTGATCACAGGCATTCAACAGGTGGGAGTCAGGTCTACCAGACAACTGCAATGTGTGAGAGAGAGCATCACGAGGGAAACTTGTCTTGCATCCCATTTCAGTTGACCCATCCAGGATTCACGTTAAGTGATTAACCCTGTTTATATTCATTAGACCTACAACCTAACCCTGTTTTATACAGAAAGTATCTTTTGAACATGGTCTTCTTATATACTGAAATTTCTAAGAATGCAACTATCAGGTACATCAAGGGAAGATGTTATTTTTGGTTTGTTTGATACTTACTAAGAGTTAATTGCCATTTTGAAAAATTATATCACCAATAAGAAGCCTTTTCATGAAATGTGAGTTGCCCATGCCCATGGTTACAAGTGTAACCATGTCCACTTGTGCTTATGAATTCACAGTGATGCTCCATGTTGGTGCCAGTATCTGGCTCCTTCGTGACCTATGTGGCCATGCCTCGGCTTTTCCAAAGTGAAATACAGATCACTTTATTCTACAGTACTTTTGTTTTATTTCTCCTTTTTGTTACAGTTAGGTCATTATATTAATTTGCTTAAATCCTGTGTGTAGATAGGTAATGTTACATATGTTCTTATTTCAATATAGTAAGGGGGGCTTATGAAAAGAGAGCCTTGGATCTGATGAAAACTACTGTTTTAAACAATACGTGTGTTTTAAAATAGAAGCAAAAATGCTTTAATATTCAAGCTGAAAAATCATGTGATTCTCTAATTTTGGAATGTTTCATAGATAAGGCCTCTAGATTTTCAAATGAGATTCAGAAGCAGATGGCTCCTCTTGAACTGCTTTCTGGCCTGGTTTTTAGGGCAATGTCTTTCACTCCATACACAGAGAAATGCAGAAGGAAACAGGATCATTTGGGAATATTTGCATTGGGTTGTCCCATCTGGGCTATTTAGTATGAATATCACTGGGTTGAATACTCCAAAATTGAAAGGTCATTTGGAGAAAAACTACTTGCAGATAAAATCAAGATTTTTAGAATGTTTTCTTGGAGTGGGTCTACTCTGGAGGACAGCCAGGAGTTCAGTGAAAACACACTGAGATGCTTTACAAGAGAGCAGTTTGTTTCAACAGATACTGTCGTGAGTGAGTAAGACACCATCCCACTCATGCTATGAAGAAAGTATGACTAGTTTCTGGTCCTGAGTAACCAATGACATTCTAAGCCTTTATGGAGCTAGCCTCTTGGAGATTATGGGTAGTATGAAGTCAGAAGGAAAGGAGCAGCTTTACCTAGAGAACAGTAATTATGTCTGTATTAGACATAAGAACTTCTAGTGAGGACACAAATATTGAAGAATATGACTGAGATTACTAGGAATATATGCAGTGGGAAAAGTCCAGGAAGTCAGATTTATAAATAGAGATTATTATCTTCCTTGACTTTCATATTGACTTTTGGTGAAAAGCAAATGAGATGGTATGTAAACAATATTTTCTAAGTTCTAAGTGTAACATGGTTTTTGTTCGCAGCCTTTCAAATATACATAATACTAGAATTAGGATGTGTTAACAGGATTATGCGAAAGTCAGCAAGTCTAAAGCCTATGATCAACCAGATGCACATATTTTCCTCAGGTATGCTGTAATCACAAATTATGAATGATCAATTGTTATAGTGTTTATTGGTGAGGCTCAGATAAATATAGTTAGAGCCAATTTATCTTTACCACCCCGGTCTCATTTTTTTGTTACCTTTTTCAAGAGAGACTGGAATCTTCCTCTAAGAGGATGCCAATTTGTAGTCATCTTTTATACTATGTCTAAAACATGTTTTAATATGCTGACTCTTTCAAATAGATGCAATTTTACGCCTTCTACTTCTCCCGTAGAATTAAAGCAATTGCCACTTGCCAAATAAAGTCTATGTAATAATGAACACGAGGGAAGAGATATTTGAAGGGCAAAGGGATATTCTTTCTGCGGAAATACTATTGCACTAAGATCTGTCCTTGAAACTTTTCTGCTTGAGAGGTACTAGATCAGAGGGTGTCTCAGGCTCCCGTTTCTATCTGTCGTTTTCATTAAAACTTATTTTTCTCACTGTTTTTTGTCCTCTCCGGACATCCAGATGTTGAGGATGAGACGCCATTCTCATAATTTCCTCTTTCTTCTATGCCACCTTCCGTCATCAGGGCCTAGGCTTTCTTGCCTTTAGTGTAGCAGTCCTTCTGCCACTGTCCTTTGTCTGTCCCCACCGTGTCCCTCCATAGGCACTTCCCAGCCTCTGGCTCAGGAATTCTGGTGCCTGAGACTCTTCAGCAATAAGAATCTTAGGTGAGAGAGATAGGTGTATGTAGAACCATAATGTTTGATGAATAAAATCAAGAATGTGATTTCTTGGTATATACGGTAATGATTGCAAATAAACATGTTTCTAGGAAAAACTCATAAATATTATAGTTGCTTGTTACCAAGGAAATAAAGTGAAAAGAGAAAAAAAAATCAAAATTTACTTTTGTTCTACCTAAGTAACACTGATTATAAACACTTCTATGAACTGCTTAAAGTTACATCGAAGTACACTTGATACCAGGAATAATTATGCATGTTGTATATTCTCTGGTTTAAAAGTGACAATAAGGATGATGCATCATTTAAAGATATATTGTAGCATAAGGATCACATTAATTTTTGTATGTTTTTATTACAGCATTTAAACGTTATATTCATATGTTCATAATCTTCATCATTTATTTCTCTCATTACATGGTTTGATCTCAATGACGTCAACAAAGTGAAGAGAATATTGGGGCATTTAGAGTCCAACAGGGATTCTCTCTTAGCATTGGTCAGATCCCCTATATCAAGAGTTTAGGATGACATATTGTCACAAAGGTATATAGAGAAATGTAATAGAGACAAAGTTTGTTAAAACACTTTAAACAGTTTCTCAACAGAAATTGTCAACGCCATTGAGATTAATTCGTCTGGAGAAGAAATGACTAAGGAGTATTTAGTAACTTTTTTCCAAGAAGCTGAGAGATTTATTTGTTTGTTTGTTTACGCTAGTTAGTTCCCTGGTTCCACAGACCAACTGGGCGTTCAGTAAAATTAAGGGGAGATTATTTTCACCTTGAGATCTTCTCAGTCGTAAGTGGATAATGAAGCATTAGAACGTGCTTACCAGGGAAAGCCGTAAATCTCTGTCCATGTGGGTTTTTGGAAACAGTGGTCTTGGTTGATTTAAGCAAAGCCTTGATCAAATCAGGGGCTTGAGAATAAAAGAGATGCCATTTCAAGGTTTCTTTTATTGTCCGTTCATACTCACGAGGAGAGAGAGTGATGGATCCCAAAAAACCAATACTCTAAATGCCCACTTCTGTCCATTTCCATTCCAGCTGGTCTTTTTGAAGATGATGTAAGTTTGTTCCTATTGCTGACCAACTGTTAGTTTCAGGTTGCCATTCTTTTTTTAACCTAATATCAGTATTTTGACATTTTGGGGGCTATATTATTAAAGCAGAAGTCATTTCATCCCTGCTGTGTGTTAAGCAGTGCGTCCCTATTGTTCCACCTCTCTGAGATTCTTCACAATAGGTTCCAGACCTAGGTTAATTAACAGCTCTGTTAACACCTCCTTGAGCTCAAGTGCTTCAAACACAGCCTGCTGAGACATTATTTCTTAAAAGGTGAGGACTAATGACCCAACGTTCAGGCGCCATCTCAGAGGCCGGTTTTCAATCTCGTAAAAATTCGAAGTCAAAGAAGCTCAGCATAGAAAGTCATGAGCTGTCATAAAATACCATTCCGGATATAGTTGGTTGGAATTGCCCGGGCACTTGGTTACCTAAAATACAAGTTAATAGTAATTCCACCTCATTTAGTTGTGTTTAAGGTACTTGAGAGCTATGCTTAATAGACCATAAAAATTATACCTTAAGATGCTGCTTAAATACAATAACAAATTCTTGTACAAAGTTCTCCCAGAAACTACAATTTAAAAAATCATTATAAATGTTAACTAAACCCTACACATTTTTCTGTACAAAGACTTTGATTATATAAAATTTCAGATGTGCCAAAATTCTTAAAATTAATTAATTGCAGAGGCTATAGGTTGGTTTATGCCTTTTCTTTTTTGGTAATTTGGGTAGTAAATATTTAAGTACAGTTTTACTCAAATATTAATATTTTATGTATAGGTTAATATATCATGAATGAAATAAATTGTTTTCTCTAATAAACAGCCTTTGAATATAATCACAGCAGGAATCACCTCTAAGTGGCATGGGACCAAAATTGGAAGGTGGTTTGAAATGTAACAAGATGTCAGTGTTCCTCTATTGTTACTAAATATGCATGGGGTTAAAAGGAATTAAAGTGGTAGAAATTAGACTGACACACGAAGGGGAGGAGACCTGGTTATTCCCTATCTATTGCATTGCCAGGCACAAAACTACTAGGGACTGCACACCTGCTATTTTATTTAATCTCCAAAACCACCCCATGAGGCGGTTATTATAGCTCTTCATGAAAAGAAGACAGAACTAAGACTTAGTGGTTAAATAATCTGCTCAACACCATATTGCTATTAATTAAGGAAGCAGCATCTAAACTTTAATCTATCCCACTTCAAGAATCCATGCTTTCATCTGTATCATGGCAGATATATGGCATGACCATACTTAAAGAAGAACTAGGAGAAATCAGGAAAACCTTTCCCATGTATTTAATATCCCACAGTGACAGAAGGATTGGCTAGAACAGAAATAGTATTAAAAGTACTACACACAAATAGGATGGGACTTTGAAAAATGATTTATTATGTAATAATAGGACCACTACATTTTCTAGAAATCTTGTGGAACAATGTTAAAAAGGAGTGGTTGAAAATTGATCATTTAGGCCAGCTGATCTCAAGAGTTTTATACAAGTAATTGTGCCTTTTGTTAAGAAGCAGTCTGTAATGTCTTAATGTCTGATTCTAGCAAATATTTTAGTGGTTCTTTTCTTCAGTTTTAATGTGATTTGGTGGTGGGAGGTTGCTGAGAGCCTAATCAAATCAGCACTTTTGTGTGGCTGTAATATGAATTAACAATTATTCAAAAGTTCCTATAACTTGGATACTTAAAGTGATCTACCAGAACATGCGAGCACAGTTTTAATTTTTGTCTCACATGTAACTTAAGTATATGAATAACCTTTCTTTGAGGAAATATCCAATTTCAGTTATTGCTTGAAAAGTAAAAACAGTGTTATTTTCATGGCCATGAGCTGTGGATAATATTGAATGCCTATATTATCGGTTATTAATAATGAATATCTCATGAGATTTGTAGACTTTACAAGGATCTATGGATTTAAAATCATAATAGCAAATTTCCTAATTATTTTACCTTTTTTCTTTTTTATACAGAATGAAGGATAGCTGGTAAAATAATGCACAGGAGAATATTTTGAGAGCAATTTATTTAAATATTGATTTACTAAAATATTTTATAATAATTCTTTAAAATTACTTTTAGAATGGACAAAAAAGGTATTTTTACTGCTTTTCAATTACTATTGAATCATTTATTATCTCAAGAAAATGGAGCTTTTCATTTCTCAAGAGCGAGTCTGCAACATTCTGTCAGTCAGCATAGTTTTTGGCAAATGCTGGCTATTTTACTAATGTAGCTTTTTCCCCCTTACTAATACTCAGCTCCTCCTAGTAAAAACACAGCAGAAAGACAGACTCTTCAGAGAATCAGAGTCCCCTTGTTTCTTTCTCAGTTTTGGTCTGTCTCATAAAGGTATGTGTGTGTGTGCACACACATGACACAATATGACATGAGTGTAGGAATCAATGTCATAAGCTTGCATCCCAGCTTTATTACTTGAAAGGTGACAGAAATGTGTTAATTTCACAGAAGTTCCGTTTCCTGATCCGTAGAATGAAGATTAAATGAGGTGCTGTAAAAGTGCCTTGTACCACTTGGCATTTATTCAGTGAAATTTAGTTCTGTCCCTTCCATCGTCTTGCCTCTTGTGTTAACGTTTTGTTAACATTTCTGGGTTGGAACAAATCACATAGGTAAACCACTTTGTTTCCCTCAGTTTTGCCGTAATGAACAGGAAACACACTTTGGGTCCTCTTGGCAGGCCAGCCTTCTTGGTTCCCAAATCCTATGTGTTCCTGTTCTCCCAGCACATCTTTGAATGTCGCTAGGTAAAAATTGGTGTACGTGGGTATCAAAGTCTTCTTAGAGATCTACCACAACCATGAGGAGAAGAGAACCAAAGTAATACATCCCTTTACATAGAAGTTTTTATGTTATTGCCTGACTTAGTCTTACAAAAAATTTGTGAGACAGGTAGTATTACCCATATTTTAAGAAAGAAATTGAACTTCCAAGGAATTAACTTCTAAAAGACAAATAGCTGATGAGTGGTAGAGCAAAACTTAGACTTTGAGCTCTCTATAAAACTTTGCTCTTCCCAAATACAACATGTTGTTGATTATTGAAGGAGAACTGCTTTTCTAAATGCAAGCACATAGTTGTTGAACATGTTCTCTGGACATGGCATTTTGTAAAGATGGATTGGACACTGGTCCTGTGTTGGACACATATTTGGAGCAAATATGTGTAACAGAGGAGAGAACATGTTAAACAGCATAAGAGGGATTTGGATAAAAGGTGTTTTTGGTTCAAAGGAGGACAAGGATATTTCTGGTTGTGGCAGTCAAGAAAGTCTTCTTTGTGATAACATTCGGATTGGGCTTTAAATAATGGGTAGAATTTGGATATGTTAACACGGGAAATTGGGAAGAGTAGAAAGAGGGAAGTTCCTATGAACAAATGTGTGTAGATGAGGGAGTAACTTGTAGACCTTTAACAAAAATGGTGAGTAATTTGGTTTTTTTGGCACAGAGAGGTCAAGGAAGGGAATAATCAAGAAAAGAATATGAAATCTTGAGTGACGTGCTGAGGATTTGGGAATTTGGTATACACTGAGATGCCATTGATGGCTTTTGATCACAGGATTGGCATAATATGATTTAGGAATAAGATTAATGGTGATAAATAGTAATAATGCAGGCCATGATGCTAAGTGCTCACCTTGTGATTGTTGTCAAGCAAGCCTTTAGGGGATGATGACAGTAGTCCCAGTGAGAAGTAAAAGGTTTGATAGGGACAGTGGAAGTAGAAAGAAGGGGAAAGATGAGGACAATATTAGAATAGGTAAGTACTTACAACTTATTAGATGCCTGGGGCAGGGAAGAGGAAGGCATCTGAAGTGACACCCACATTTCTGTTTTGTATCATAATCAGAAATGTGGAAGCCACAGAGGAGAAGCGGAGGCAGGTTTAAAAGGAAGACCGATGAACTCGTGTATGGACTTGTAGAGCTTGGAGAAAAGAGGGAAGCCCCAGGAGGAGGTAAACTTTGGGTTTTTAGACAGGTGATATGGGTTTAGGGAGAAAGGTCATTGTTAAGAATCCTAATTTGTGAATGATCTGCATCAAGGAGATAAACTAACCCAAGAGAGAAAAAGAAATGATATAGAGGAGATTTGGTATTGAAAGACAGAGAGAGCACAAGTGAAATATCTATGTTTACATATTAAGGTAAAGAAAAAGAGATGGCGAAAAAGACAAAACGGAAGCAACTAGAAAGGCAAGAGCTTAGAGAGCTTCTCACTGAAGTCAAATGAAGAAGGAATTTCAAGAAAGAAGAGGCGGCCAGCAATGTCAGATATTGCAGGGAAACCCAAGGAGACGGCTAATTTGAGCACGCTCTTCAAAAGTCCTTACTTTTGTACATGGAGAATGAATCTATTTTCATATTTGTGACATCATCTCGTATGCCTTGCATAATTTTCTCTATCACTTCAGAATTTGAGAAGTTTTCTGTTGAGTCAATATTATTTGACTCTACTTTTGGAGTCAAACGGTCTCTTGATTTCATTCTCTGCAAATTATCACGTATATCAGTGTCTACTGACTGTAAGTGTGTAGAGCAAAGATCTTGAAAATTAGTTGTAAATAACACCAAAAAGATCTAATATTTTGCATAGGTTACATTTTCTTCTGTCATCTTAAATATTCTTTGACTATTTTTTTTTTCAAGCTACTTCTTAACAGCATACTCATTTTTGGAATCCAAACTTGGGTCAAAAACCTGCGGCATGGGGGTTTCAGCCCCCTGCTACTGTCTCGACTCTGTGAGTCAATGCCTGCTTTGCCAAAATAGACGCTAGAGAGTCAAAATAAAGACTATGAGTTTTCTTTTTTAATCACCATTCTGCCAGGCAAATGGGAATTTCTAGCTTTTCACAACTCTTTTTAAAGCTTTCTTAGCCCTGAGTTGACACAGGTTCTATTAAAAATATCATTTTTACAAAACAAATACATTTTGCTGTAAATAATCTCTATGTAGACATCCTGTGGGTATCTTAACTTCAGTATGTCTAAAATATAGCGCATCCATTTCTCCAACCTGTTGTTTATATTGCATCTTTGATATTGCATCACTATGGCAACATCCTCCATTCACCTGCCCAAACTAGAAACCAGAGAGTTATTTTTAATCTTTCTACTGTCCACCACTCTATTTAATCAGTCAGTCAGGAAGTTTTATCAAATATTTTATCCTGATTAACTCTTCAGTCTCTCAGGTACGTCTACTCTCTTGCCTGCCACTAGTTACTCCTCACTATTATTCTTTCTAATCATGTTTCTTGAGCATATTGCTGTGTGCTGGGCATTTATCAAGTACTGGAGAAGAAACAGTGGACAACAAAGAATCAGCTCATGCCTTCATGAAACTTGCAGTCTCGTGGAGAAGACAGATACCTGTCAATCAATGATATTAACATTTCATTATCAATGGGATAATTGTCTCAAAGAAATAATACAGAGTACAGCAGGAGAAGAAACAAGAGCAAGTTTCTTAAGAAAAAGAAAAGACTTGTAAACCGGAAAGCTGTAACTTAGAGGATGAATAGGAGTAAGACAGAAAAAGTGAAGAAGAAAAGCATTCAAGGCTGAGGAAATTCTGGAAACTTTATACTTGGAATGACCCTCACAGTTGGAAGATCTGAAATCAGGATAGTTGGAGAAAAGTGAGCAAGTTAAGAAAATGAATGGACCAGAGCTACAGTTGGGTTGAAGCGATATCACGTGGGGCCCTTAGATATGAGGACCATGTACTCAGTTTTTTAAACTGAAATATTTTTAAAGTGAAGGGGCAATGGATGTTAATCTGGGAGTGTTCTGGGAAAGCCTGGCCAAATGGTCACTCTATTTAGTCATGTGAATGATTTTAGGCTTTACCCTAAGAGAAAAGGAAAACCATTGATGGGTAGTAAGCAGGGGTGTGAATTTCTCAGAGGAGCTTCTCAAGTAGCATTTTTCTCTACCACTGCTGCCCTCTCTGCCTAGTTTTCCTGTTTCATTTTATTTCACAGTCCTTATCATTACCTGAATTTATGTATTTATTTGTTTGAGTGTTTTATTTATTCTTCACTTGTTGAATTTGGGCTCTGTGAGGGCAGGAATTTGGTTTTATTTGCTACTGCAACTCCAGCACGTAGAATGGTGCATGACACATGACAGGTGTTTTATAAATTGTCAAATTAATGAATCAGATTACTTTTTCAAGACACTGTGGCTATTGTCTGAACTGATTAGAGCGACCAAGAGTTGATGGTAAGAGACGGTGGTAACACATAAAGAAGTAGATCGATGGAGAAATAGAAGATATATTTAGGATGGAGTGATAATTTAGATGTAGGTGGTCATGAAGAGGAAGCATTAAAGAAGACTTGCAGATTTCTAGAATGTGCTACTTGGTGAATTTGAGGTGCCACTAACTGAAATGTTTGGAGAAGGAATATGGCATAATGGTAAAGAGTGCAGGGGTTCAAATGGACTGCCTCTCTCGCTGACACTGTGACCTTGGGCAAATTGTTTGATTTCTGCACGCCTTGATTCCCTCAGCTCTAAACCAGAGGATAAGATTAGTACCTACTATTGTAGTGATTTAGTGAAAGAATGTCCATAAGACATTTAGAACAGAGCCTAATACATAAAAAAGTACTCAGGAGAAGTTCGTTACTGTGGGAAAGAGTAGAGGACAAATAAAAAGAGAGAAGCAGTTCCGTTTTGTAATTGTTGAGTTTGGGTTGCCATGAGATTTCCAAGTGGATGTGCGAAGATGCACTTACAGTAAATAGATTTAGATCTCAGAAGAGAGGCCTGGGTTAGAGATACAAATCTGGGAGTCATCTGAATATGAGTAATTGAATTCAGTAACTGGTGTTTAGTACTAAACTCCAGGGGACACAAATACACACTGGTGGGTAAGGGGGACTGAGAAGAAAGGTCAAGAGAATTATGGCAAAAGCCAGGGGCCAAGAGGAGGAACTGTGGTGAGCTGTGTCAGTACCTCTCCCTTGAGTTCAAGGATGGTAAGGGCCATACTGCTCTTCCAATCCAGGCAGCACACCATGGCCACCGTGGTCTTTCTGAACCAGGAAAGCTAATCTCTTCTCATTTCCACTTAGCATCTTGCAGCACACCATGGCCACCGTGGTCTTTCTGAACCAGGAAGGCTAATCTCTTCTCATTTCCACTTAGCATCTTTCAATGCCTCCTCAAATCGTTAAGTTCCAAGTTGAATCTTCTTAGCCTGCCATTCAAGGAACTCCACATTCTTATTCAAATATACTTCTCTGGCCTTGTCCTTAACTGCATCAACTAATGCCACACAGTCTCTAACCAGTAGGTGTTATCTATGCTCTTCCATCTGCCTTGACTGCCTTTCCACCTGCTGTGTGTAGAACTAATTGTGAGTGGACCTGCCAGACCGAGTTCTAGGATTACTTCTTTGAGGAAATGGAACCCAGAGGTGCCTTTCCTCTACCCCTCTGGACTCTTCTGTTTCTCCCCAGGGGAGACCTTACCACACTAGGTTGTATTTCTTCATTTTGTTTCCTGACCTGCTCCCTTAGGCTGCAAGCTCCCTGAGGGAATGCTGTCCTTTTGGGATCTTCCATACCTTGTCTGATGCTTGCCATTGTGTGTACATTAAATGTTTGTGGAATTAAAGAATGGTTAAAAAGTGGATCCCACTAACTTCTCAAACTCCATATAAGCACTTCACATTCACTCAGATAATCCAGAAAAAGTTTAATATAGGATAGATCCAGGTTCAG
This sequence comes from Equus quagga, assembly GCF_021613505.1. Lineage (NCBI taxonomy): Eukaryota > Metazoa > Chordata > Mammalia > Perissodactyla > Equidae > Equus > Equus quagga. Next base: position 73,215,073 of record NC_060282.1, read on the forward strand.
AGCTGCTATATCCAAACTATGGTCAGATATATGTGCAACAAATTCAGATAAAGTAGGGGTGGGCAAATTGGTCCATAGGGTTATTAAGATGATTTAAAATGTCACAGAATTATCGTATAAATCTGTCAGTAATATATTTTTTTGTGTAATCATAATTAGCCAGTTGTTTCAGTCCTGAGTTTAAGATTGACATATCATATGTATCTTGGTTTATGTTGACCCAATCCTTAAGTGCTTACTTTGTTCTAGCACTTGGATAAGTGGTTTGGAGGGGAAAAACATAGTCCTCATACTCTTGGTATCTTTTGGGGTGATACGAAAGCCACACGAACAAAGGGTGGGAGAACGGAGGCTCCAAATTCTGTAACTGTTAGACCCCAGAAGGTGTTACACTTTAATATTTGGCTTTAACATAATCTGTGTAGGAATATAACTTCACTTCCTTTTAGAAAACTTGTATTTTCTTGAATGAACTGAGTAGCTACATTCGATTATCTGATTTATTTCGTCTGTGCTTTTAAATGAGTATCTTTCGCTGTGGATTAGAAATGGCACGTAAAACCGTTATGGAGGGCTAGACGGAAATTATACTCTTCTTTTTCAGGCGCATCATTTCAGGTCTAACAAGTAGAGGAGAATAATGGCAAAAAAATTACGGTTTTCTCTGTGAGCCATGACAGCATTAGCTATTCAGTTAAACCAGGAATTTTCCTCTCCCTTCCACAGTGACCCATTTTTGGACCGGAGTGAATGAAAGCACTGGTTGTTTGGCTTTTCCAACGCCGCAGTCTAGTCCAAATTCTGGGCTCAGAAGTTTCTCATCTGAGAATCATCAGATAATGTTGAGTCATTATAATGATGAGCGCCCGTTATGGCATTCAAGGCCCTGTGTCTGAAATAGCACGTACTTGATGGTAACACGTGTGTAATTATTAATCATGGCAGGTGACTAGGAGATTACTGGAAAAAAATATTTTGAAATGGTGTCGTATGTTTGTTAGGAAAGAATGAGTGATTCTCGTAATTGGATTTGCCCAGGTTTGTAAATCTTTTCCCATCCATTTCATTTATCTGCTAAAAATAGATGTCACTAAGTTCAAAGACTAATTCTAGCCATACTGGTAGACAGAAGTAGTCTGTCTTGGGTCAGGTTTACTCTATTTTATAGTTTCCTGATTTTTGAGACAATTATTCAACTTCATTTTCACTTCTGAATCTAAAAGAAACTGCTTTGCTTTTGCTATTTTTCCATGAAATGGAAGAATGAGAAATTGTGTATAAACCTGCAGGAGACATAGAAAATAGATACTGTAATGAGATACTTCAAAGCAAATGAGCTCAAAATAGTATACTTTCCCAGAAAAATCAGAATTTAAATTCATGATTTTTTAAAAAGAAATATGATTTTCCTGAGTTTTACATACATAATTAAATATATGTAACACACACTCAGGTCTGTGCCATATTTTAGAAATTTGAAATTTTTTAACAAGATGATCAATGCTAAAACATTTATAGTGATCTAGGTACTTGGTCCAAATAGTAATGGATTTATTTTAGAGGTACATGAAGCATACTAACAAATTACCTAAAATTTTTACTTTTTACATCACAAAATATTATCAGTGATAGTGGCAGCTGATTTTATCTAGAAACAATTAAAATATTTGCCTGATTGAAAAGATTTCAGGCAAAAGTGGATGTTTCCAGCCAGAATAATGTGTTATTGGGTCAAGTAAATAATTTTAAAATTGATTAGCGTAGCCTAAAAGGCAGTCAGAGGCTGTGAGAATATGAATAGGTGTGTTGAATAGATAACTATGTGAAAGATGTGAGGATATTTATATTTAAATGCAAGAATCAGTGGAAGAATCCAGCTGCTTGATAACTTACTGGATGAATTTGTTATTAATACCATTCCCTAAACCATTTATGAGAAATGGTTTTTAAGATTCCAGATTGTGTAAATGTTTTGTACCTAAAGACTCAAGACTGTGTAAATGCTTTGTACCTAAAACTGATGGAAGTAACTGGTAAACTGCTTCATCAGGTCCCACTTGGAAGTGAGTGGGAACTGCAGGCTAGAAAATGAAGGCTGGGTAAGGAACCCAACAAGTCAGCAGAGTTCTCTTTACAGAAAGAAACAAAGATAGCAGTAATTAATGACCCTGACTCTGTGCCAAAAAAGCTTTCTTCTGACAACTCCAACTTAATTAAAACTTAAGACATTTCAATGGGCTCCGAAAGCCCCTGATGGGGTGAACTCTTGCAGACTCGTGAGAAAATTTTGTAAATTAAAGGAAAAGATGTGTGTTACCACCAATGCAATGACTCTAATCCCTGACGGTCAAACAATCTATTTAGCCCAAGCCTTTTCTTTTAGCCGGCTCACACCTGCAGGCTTCCTGGCACTTCCTCTGCACCAGAGAAGGCAGTTTTTGTGTTTTACGGAAGATCAGATAATAGGAGCCTGGCTGTTCCTTTTGTTTTTGTGCATTGTTCATTAGCCTGTGAGTGTTGCAGGCACACTTGATATGCTTGGCTTGCTCCGGAGTAGAGCATTGCCTGAAAGCTTTGGGTGGTGCAACACGGGCTGAAGATGGGTTCGTGGAAAAAGTAAGGTTCTTTTTTTTTTTTTTTTTTAATGTGAAAGTGGCTCAAATTAAAACTCACAGTTGATGGGGCAGCCTGAATGGCTGTGGCCTGCTGTTCTTAACACAGCGGAGTGACAAGAAACGAGGTTCTGTGCGAGACGGTGCAGACTGGAGACACAAGGAAGTGCGTTGTTAAATAGTCCTTGTTCCTTTTATCGGTGCCATTTTTAATTCTCTTGGATCAACAAGCATCCATACGGATTCCCAGCAGGTATGGAAAGGAGGCAGACTGTGCTGTAGAGAAAATCACGTGGTGATTTATTTATTAATAAATATATCGAAGCCTGAAATCTTAGACATGACATTGGTTGAATACCAATTGGGGTGAATGGTGACTCCATTTACATGAGAAAAAAATAGAGGAGTTTTATCTCTCCTCCCTCCCCTCTGGAAAGTGTTTTGGTGTGTTATAACAGCAAATACCACCCCCACCACCCCACAGGGCAGACTCTCTCTGTCTCTCTCTCACACACACACACACACACACACATACACACACGCACACGCTCATGCTTCCTGTGGCCTCAGGCAAATCTGGTGGCTAGGACTGGACAGGGTCCATTCCTGGATTGTCTCTTCCCTTTTGGACGCGACTTGAGGCTGGTGTGTTGGAAGGGCACAGAAACGTTCCTGTTTAGATCCAGGCTGGGGTATCTTTTTAAGTGTCCCAACTAAGGAAAGAAAAGCTTGTCTTCAGGTATTCAAGAATCTCATCCTTTGACTCTTTCAGGTTTTGTTTGCTGGGGTAAATTATACAGCGTTTGTTTTTGCAGGTGACTCGCCATA
>NC_060282.1:73223512-73298512 GCF_021613505.1 Equus quagga
TCCAAACCTCTATTAAGTAAAGAGAGATTTGTTTGGTAATATATATTAATAGGAAAGTGATCATAAGACTAGAAGTAAAAGTTTCAGGTGGATACAAGTACCTTGGTTCCTAATTGTAAAATTGTATAAACAGACAGATTTTCAATAAGAGCATTAGCCTTCAGTTGAATTCCATGAAGTATATTGAGTGTAGTCTAACATGTTTAATTTCAGACATCACCAACAGTAATCAGATAGGGATTTCTGAAAACAATTTATTCCATTTCAATGGAATTTCCATTTTACTAGCTGTAATCTCAAATATGTAAATGGTAGCCAAAGCTGGATATGATGCTTCAGTTAAGAATTTTTTTTTTTTTGCCCATTGTTTCTTCTAGCATCTTCTTGCCAAATCTTCTGGAGCGCTTGTAATTTCCTCTGTACAGAGCCCAACAGGCTCATCAGCAGCAGAAGGTAAACATAATAGATGTGAGGAATTTCTGGAGATTTATGAGGTTTAGTTTTTTTGAAATGTACACTCTGTCTGGCTATGCCAGTACACGGCCACATGTGGACTCTATGAATTGAAAATGTTATAAATGGGGCATCGCTTACCCCTTGTTAAGAATAAGGTTTAGGAACAAAAGATGTTTTCTGTGAGAGTATTTAAAGATTACTGGCTTCTGATTTATAGCAATGCAGTGGACATGAAAAGAAATAATGAATACTTTAAACCTTAAATTTTTAATCTTGGAATTTGATATGGGTTCATTTTTCCATGGTTTAAATATATTAAATTTTCATCTTTCTGTACCTTCTTAAACTTTTCTGCTTTCCGTTTATAATATTGGGAAAAAACTGGTATCTGTACAAAATGACCCAACAATATCAGACAACTTCTAATGAAGACTATTGACATGGCTGACATTTGGCATGATGTACTGCCAAAAAGGAAATTAAAAAGTACAAGCCATTATCCTAAGGACCATCTGTTTGTGAAAATAGTTAATTTCACATCACTTTGTTGAGCATAGAAATGACCCCTGGTGACGGACAGAATATGCCTCTCTCATAACCATGATAGTTTTCATGGCTTGTTAAAATGATTCTTTAACTTTTTCAGGGACTTTATTCATGTTAATTAATCAGCTTTGGTGCTATAAACATCTCAAGTGCTAGAGTGCAAGTTACTCTTCTGTGCCAGGCATTTCTGTACATCTTTTCTTTTGCATATATCTTGCTAGAAGAGGCTAGTACAGCATTGGTGGAAGAGCATGAGAAGACCTCTTATTCCTGCCATTGTTTATCAGTAGGGTGGGCTGATGGAAGGGCTTGCGATCATGGATGCAATTTTGTCATGGCCTCACAAAATGGCATCCTTTTCAAGGACTTACGTAAATGATAGCATGGATCTGATGGAGATAATTATTACTAAGAACATCACTTTAACCTGAATTACCTTCCACAGAGTGCTGGAAAAGGGAGAAAGGTAGTCTTTCTTTAAAGGCATGTTTTAATAAAAGCTCGTCTGACTTTGGAGATGAAGAGCGCTTGAAGTGTTGTTGCATCGGGCATTTAAAACCAAAAGAACTTTGTTTCGTTGCCTCAGGATTTTCTTTCTCCTGAATAATAGTCTTTCCGACTACAGCTTAATTACTAAAATAGAAATGCCAACAATTTGAATATAAGCTTTAGAAGAATAACAGATCTTAGTGTTGTTTTCTTTTTAAAAAACAATATCTGTAAATATATATATTTTCATATATAATATATTTGTATTTATATTATATATGTAATTTTTATATATAATTATATATATATTATATATGTATATTCCTTTATATCATTCTCCATTCAGTGATACCATAAGGCTAGATAAAGACTGGGAAAAGTGAATGTTTTATTTTGCTGCAGTCTTGTGTAATGTATAGAAAATATGTGTGCACCTTAAAAGCATTATAGTGTCTTTGAGAATAATAGTAAAGGTAACATACTTCAAAGCAGAGTGTAAAATCAGCAACATTGGAAAACAACATTTAATTATTAATGAAACCAAGATAGTGCCTTGAAATGAAGAGAGGGTTTTGTTTAGTTTTGTGATCTTTTTAAACAAAGTAAATAATGACTTTTTTTCCTAAACTAATTGATATGGGCCTTCAAATTCTCAACATGCTCAATTTAAATAAATAGGTTAAAAATCTTAAACAAATTAAGTAATTTATTTACCATTTTTGTAAGCTTTATGTGTTTCTCATCTGTATTTTGGGGCAGGATTACTCTCTAGCGGTTTCCTCTTGACTGTGAAAATAGTGTAAAGATGGTAAAGTACTACAATGACATTAATCCAGCTTTTTAAAACGATCGGTCTCTTATGCATATAATATTTATGTTATTGTCTGTGCGGGAGTTTCTCTTTCTTGAACTGTTCTTTATCTACCAAATTTCTGTTTTGACAAATGAGATTGGATTACTGAGTCACAGCTGTGTATGCCAGTTGATGTATTGCTGTAGGATTGATAATTCATAAAAGCCCAGCACTATTTGGGGGTTAAATTTTTTTAGATATCAGAAAATAAGGCTGCCTGCTAGATTTTTTCATTTCTGTTATCTAAGTTTTACCAGGTTTAGGCTCGTTATTGACTCAGTAAATGTAAAAAAAATGTTGATATGCTGTCAATATTAATGTAGATGTCAGACCAACACTGGTCCCTAATGTATGTAAGAGCAAGTATTTTTTACCTTGATATAGAAAAGCAGTCATGTGTGAGATTTAATATACATCCTAATCTGTCTTGTCATTGCTCTAGCCATGGGTGATGTGCTAATGTGTGGGCCGCCATTTTCTTTTTCTCCTCGCACAATGGAATAGATGCCCATGAATGACAGTCAAGCTCCGCTCTGTAATTATTTTGAGGACAGTTAGAAACACTGCAGGGTTACCTTTAGACTTAAAGTCTTTGACTTATTTAAACATCCGAGCAATGTGTAATTAGCGAAAGCAAGCATCCTTTGAAGATCCATTCTTAAGCATACTGAGAACTATTCTTCCACAACTAAAAAGCATTCTTAAAACATTTTTATTATGTTTAAATGCAATAAAATACTGAATCAACTTGTGTTCCTACTTTTCGGCATCTTAACAGAATGTGCCAGTATGTTTTCCAGTTAGGTTACCTTATGTTCTTTTATCTGGTCAGAGTTGGTATCATTAAAATGACAAAGCTCAAAAAATAAAATATGAAATATATAACGTACAGTTAATATTAATTAGATCTCTTCATTTCTAATAGATGCAAATATTTAAATTTAGTACTACTTTTTATTCTAGGAAATATTTTTTGAAATTTTAATACCCTAAAAAGGAAATCCAAGCAAACCTAATTTTTAATCATCAGGACAAAAATGTAATTTTATTTACATAAATTTATTATGTAAAGCTCTCTCCAGAGTAATTTTCTGTAATGAAAAAAATTGTAATGTTTATGAGACCATGCCATAATGAGTCAAATGAGTTTTATTTATATGGGGCAGCAACATAGTTAGAAAGTAGTGTATTACTGAAATGGTTTTATGGGATTCTAGATATTTTGAACCTATTTAAACGTTGTCTACAGAAGCTAAAGAAGCACTGTATATCATCACTCTATAATGGAAATTAAAAGCAGTAGTAAAATTTTGGCTGCAGATATTTGCTAGCAAATACTTCCTTAGAAATAATCCCATTGGGAGAGGAAAAAAAATCCCCCTATTTTTAGAATAAATGTTATAAATTTGCTTTCCTACTTAAGTTTCCTACAAGTGGCTCTTCTTCTCTGAGAGTAGTAATATAAAGGCTAAATTGTTACCTTATGTTTTCATTGGGTAGGTTTGTGACCACTGACAGTTATAATTTACAAAAATTACAATGATTATGGACATTAACATACTTGACGGCGGCTATTATTTTTATTTGAAATACAAAGACTTTCAGTGGATACTGGACATTAAGACCTTGTCTATGGATGCCAAGTGAGGGGGAGAATTGAGGCAATTGTTCAAAGAGTTTAGACTGAGGTAGCATGTTTTTCTCAATTATGTAGATGGTTCAGATGCAAATGGATATGTAGCTTGAATGTTCTCTAGTTTCTTTGTATATGTCCTTTGATACTAAACTGATTGTCTGTTGGCCAGTAAATCAATTCAGATTTTCACTCTGAATCTGAATTGGTTCACTGGGAATAATAGCAAAAGCAAATATTTGTTTGCCCTAGATTTCCTCAACTCATTTCATTCTCTAACAACCCAAAGTTGCAGGTCTCATTATTATTCCTATTGTACAGATGAGGAAACTGAACCTTAGAGAGGTCAAGTCTGTTTGCAAGTTTTATGCAGCTCCATCGTCCCAGTAATATAGCTGGGGTTTGAAAAGCATTCTGACTCCAGAATCCATACTTTTAGCCATACTCTGGAAAATAATACTATATAGAGAAAGAACCAACATTTTGAGACAGAACGTAACAAAATAGAAAGCATTTCCATGATAATCCCCTACTGTTTGCAGGCAATGACAAAATTCTGTCATCCTCTTTTTTCTTTTCCCTCCACTGGCTATCGTTCTCATTTGGGAAAACTACTAACCACCTACATGATAGTTTCATGTGGACTCCCTATGTGAAGTCAGATGTTGGTGACCATGACTTTTACTTTCTGAGTAGTTTAGATAAAGAGATAATGTGAGCTTATAACATGTAATCCAATGGAATATTTTGAGGATATTAGCCTTTGATAAGACACAAAAAGGTCTAGGTAGTATGATATAATAAATAGTGAACACATCAAATGTGTCAAATTTTGAAAGTGTTGATATTTTAATAATGATATCTTTTAGAATCCATAGTGTATACGAGGTTTTGTTTTAATATCTCTTGATAGCTAAACCCTAAAAAATAAGAAATATGTAAAATAACATTCTGTCATTCCCCAGGTAAGTTTCTATGTAATGTGTAATAATCATATCATTGTTACAAAAAGTAAAAAAGAACAAAAAATCTGAATAATTGAGTTCCTACAGGTGAAATTTTGAGCAGGGATCACTTCTTGCAATTTGAAAATCAGAAACCCCTTGGCAAGAGTATGCCATTATTCACAACACTTTTGAGGGTGGGAGGTTCAGGGCTGTTCGTTCACCATGATGAAGAAAAGCTCAAAGCATGAGATTTATTGGCAACAGCCAGCCCTAGCATGATTGCTGTCATTTTCTGGGAAGATCAAATGACCGACATATTTGTTTGCTATAGGTTGATGGTCAAAATCTATCCACTCAGGGTTATACAATCTCTCTCCTTGTAAATAGCATAATCACTATGTATAAATACACACTCTAGAGCCCATATTTTAACTTTTTTGTATTGTTTTTGATTCAGCAAAACTTTCATGACCTCTTATTGGCATACTCTTGGGTGAGGCCCCAACAAAAAATGTCTTTGTACTCAAGGAGTTTACAGTTTAAGGGGAAGCTGTGATGAATGTGATCAAGTGTTATAAGATCCATAAAAACCAGGCTATGAGAACCAGACGAGGTAGCTAATACATAAATCTGAAACAAAATGGAAGGCATACAAGATGAGAGAGCTTTGAACTATGGGCAGGATTTCAACTGGAAAAGAAGGAAGTTATTGGGTAATGATACTCCAGATGAGGTAAAACATGGTAAGCAAAGGCTCCACGTTTGAAAACCAGAGTGTGCTGGAGAGGTCAGCAGTGCAGTTTGGCTGAAACAAAGGGTTAAAGGTTAGGAAGCAAGACTGGCAAATACAACTGAAGCATGAGCCAGGCTTAGGAAAAGATAATTAATGATTGCTACTGATAATGATGAGGATATTGATGATAGCAGACTGTACTAAATAATCTCTATATGCCAATCACTATTTTAAGTACTTTACTCATATAAATTCAGTTATTCCTCATAGTAATGTTAAGCAACTGGTACCATTATATTCTTTATTTTACAAATGAGGACATTGAGGCTTCTTTCAGGCTAAATAACTTACCCAAGTTTACATGAGTAGTAACTATCAGAGATCATGGAAGTCTAAGCAGTGTGAAATCTTATTATTAAGGAAAGACATTAGGTTGGACAGTAATATGGTCTGCCCTAGTTAGAAAACCGTATTTCTTCCTTGCTTCCTTCCCACAGTGCACCGCGTGCTCTTACTCTTCTCATATTGTTCACTTGTGTTTTTGTATTTCCAGAAGCACTGTTGCTTCTCTCCTGCAACAATCCTTGGTATTTTTTTATAGGCAAGCATTCATTCCCCCTTTCCTCATAATTGTAACCTGTGTTGATATATATCCCTCATCGGTGATCTTCTCTAGCAGTTGCTGTGTCATACAACTTAGCACTCAATTACATATTGAATTTCATTCTTGATTATTGATTTATCTGTTTTAGTTTTGCTTCTTGGATCTCAGTCTAGATTCCAATATCTTTGAACATGTCTCCTGCTTCTAATGTATCTTCCATGGTGTCCAGTTTGTAGTAGCGACTCTGGTGGATTAACGCTCATGGCTTCTGGGTTAGTTCTGGTCAGGTAGACCTTGGACCCTGAAATGCCATTTTTGGGTATGTGGAGACATATGGCAGCTAACTAGCTGAAAACTGAATTTCCCTCAAATCACAGCTGCCGAAAGTCCCTTATCAGAAGGTATATAAATAATATCAAATTAAATAATCTCATTTTGTTATCAAGCCAAGTTTTTGGTTTTTTGTATACAAAGGAAAAAGTGAAATATTCAGCATGAGGTTTGGGGTTTGGACCATACTAAGTAAATTGTTTAACTTGATCATTATTGCTGCGCTGCTTATTTTTTGATTGAACTAATCAGATTATTTTAGTGTACTGTCAACATTGACTTGAGGATAAATCGGACACTCCAATAAAATAATTCATCAAAACGTTCATTCCATACCAGTGTGTTATTTCGTATGCTAGAAAATGTACGACCAAAGTATTTATTTGTCATTATGTGGATAGACAAGGAAATCAGCTGGCTCAACATAGTGACTTTCGCTATTGCATAGCTGTTGGCTCATGTTAAACTAAACTGACACACGATTATAAGAGTCCTCAAAAGAGCAATCAAACGTTTTGGCTAAAATCCACTCCTGGATGAGTAGGAATTAATATCAAAGAGTGTACCAACAGACTGTTTTGACTGTCTACAAGATGGTAAACAAACATTTTGGCTGAGTTCCATCTTTTGATTATGACATAATAGAGCAATTTGAAAGAAACATTTATATGAACTGCTCTAATGGGGAATCATAGAGCAAAAATTACCAAGGATAATGAGTGAGCCTTAAACTATATCCGTGTTGTGCAAAAACAATATTTTGTCAGGAAATAAACATGTGCATATCATGTAGGCAATTGTTTTTAGCTTCCTGCGTTAATAAAGATAACTGACTGCGGAATCTCATTTTCACTTTGTGCTGTGAAGACAGTACATTTAGCATTTAACCAGTTTAAATTGATTTATACAGTCAAAGTAAGCATTTCAGAACCAACATAGATCCATGGGTCGGAATCATCTAGTTTATTCATCTCTATTAATCAAATTAGTTAGATAATTGCCAAATCTCCATTTCCATTTGTGGATTTGAGATCTGAATTATCTTGATTTGTTTGTGTAGGGTTTTAAAAGTTTAATTTCTATGCTATTAATGGAACTGAAAATAGTGTTAAATTATTTTAGAAATAATAGACTGTTCCATTAGTGTCTTCACAGCCTGTCATATAAATATGTAAATATATGTGCATATGCATTCAGAAAAATAATTTCTCAAATTCTAATGCACAACTGCATCGTCTGAGACATTACAGTTTACTACATAAACAAACATTTGGATTTCACTTAAGATGTATAATATTTGCTTGACTTTGTTTGAGATTTGATTTCATATGACTTACCAGCAACTTCTCAAAGATTTTCTTCCTTATTACTATATAATTTATGTCAAAATATGAGTTGTTCTGTTGATGCTTATCTATATTTGCATATTGAAAAGCCTAGAAAAGTTGATCTGTGTATCTGGTTGTATTTTTACAAACTGTTATATAATTAATGGTTGAGAAAGTAAAATTTACAATAAAAGTTGTCTAAGACTTTTTATAATAATAATATTAGTTTATTAACTGCTACTCTGTGTCAGGCACTGTGATGTACTTTAAATATATTAACTCATTTAACTTCATCACAGACAAATTGAAGGGAAAATTATTACTATCTGATTTTCATCCTAGGAAACAGAGGCACGGATGTTAAATAATGTGACAGTCACACCATTGGGAAGTGATGGAGCTGAAGATTTTATCCAGAACGACTCCTGCATTCTTAATTGTTCTCATGTCAAAATAATGAACTGTTATTAAAAATTATATTATTGAAAGGTTAAAAGAAACCACAGTATTCAAATATTAAAAATAAAATAAATTAAGATCTTCATTAGAAACATTACATTTTTCAAAATTTTCCGTATAAGGAAATATTAGCTTGAGGTAAAACGTTGATACTAAGCTTTAAAACTACAGCAGTGACGATATTTAGTTCTCTGCTAATGAATCAAGTTTGGTCTTCTGTAAAAGGAATGAATCTCTAGTTGGAAGTTTTGGGAACTCGTTGAACAAATATCATTAGTTATCTTTTCCTTGGCCAGTTGGTACTTTTTTTTGTCACGTAAAGGACAGCCCCATTTTAAATTCATCGGCATAATTCACAAGTTGGAATAATTCAGTTACAGAAGCTTGCTACCTTTTAGATTCCCAGGAGCAAAGTTTGCATTTCCATCCAGCCTCGTGAGCACTGGAGGATGGATTACTTGAGTCTTCCTTGGTTGAGTAACAGTCACTCAACCAGAGAAGAATTTTTAAAGGGGCTGGGAGGCCCATGCCTTGCAGTTTTCTTTTTGGTTGACTCTTTCATACTAGAATTCTTAAAGCAAAAAGTTTGACAAGTTCTTTTACTCAATATTTTATTACAATTTTCTAAAACGAAGATGAATCAGAAACAGATTGAAAATATGTTTGGTTAAAAATAGTATAAAAGATTCCTCATCTTCTCTTTGAGCAAAAGTCTTTTCCTTGCTATTTATTGGGATATTTTTCGATCAGCCAGGTGTTTGTCTGAATTTCAAGAGTTATGAGAATTTTACTGTAAAAATTCTCCATTCACTCTTTGTACAGATCATCCCGGGCTGCTGAATTCAGCCACTTGGGTGTCTGTTTTGTACCTTCACAGCTTATGTGGTGGCCTTGAACATGAGCTGTTTCAAAGATAACCATTAGTCCTGTGTGTTTAAGTAAATTTGAGGGGGAAAACTGTCATTCTTATATTTTCAAGTAGAAGATTTGGGTTCTAATGTAGAAAACTGTTGCGATAAGTGGGAACATTTATATATGGCTTGATAACATATTTCTAAGTAATGTTAACATCATATCTTCATAGCAAATTTGAGGACATATTTTTATGTCTGAGGATAGTCCTACTATATTTCAATGTTGGGACATTTCATTCTGTGTATAAAGTACTAAACTTATTTAAGGAAGACTGGGTGTCAGAGTAAGGAAGAAAAATCATTCCACCATGTGAATACATAGAAAACAGGGTTTTCATTTCAGTCTTAATATTAACTGGGGAAAATCATCTAACATCTCAGAGATTCTCTTTCCTCATCTGTAAAATGAAGGTCATGGCATAAATTATCTTCAACCTCTAAGATTTTAATGTCTACCTTTTAACTATATAACCATTGAAACCTTTACATTTGCGGTACAATTTTCAAATTTGAATCGTAATTTTTCAAGAGATTTTGCAAATTTGTTGTGAAGGTGGCGACCTTATCTATTCATTTACTCTGAAAGAAGTTTTTAGAATCATCTACAAATAACTTCTAAAACTGAATGCTATCTGGCCAGAGCTCTGGTCCAACCTTAGGCATTCCATCATGAACAATGATTCTATAATGTAGCAGCAACAAGAAATCCTAAGATGAGTACAGTGTCAATTGATGGCGCGCAGGTGTGTCACTAAGGGGAGGGGGGATAAGAAGAAAGCAAAGGGTGGATTAGTGCCAAAAGACTTTACACTTTTGAAGTAATTAGTAATTAGTAAGCTGTGCAGGTGTCTATTAAAACTAACTGACAATAAATCTTGGTTTCTCTTTTGAATATTGCTTTGGTTTCACAAGTTCCGTGCCTCCAGGGCCAAAAGAAAATGATTCCAAGATTAATTACTACAATGGCTTATTCCCAATAAGAAGTTTAACAGTGTTCTCTTTATTTGATTTACTATTTGTGTTATTATTAATATGACCACTATTAAAGATTATGGTTTAATCATTCTGAAAGACCAGTGGACAAGATGATACATTTCTTGGTGAAAAGAAGGTGCAGCATAGAGAGATCTTTAAGCAAACGGTTCTGTGTAGTCAGAAGTTATTTGTCCCCCGGTGTGCCTGATACAGGTTGCTTCTTCACAACATTTTAGGAGTACTAAAGTCATACCAAGGTGTCCAGGGCCCTATTGTCGACTGGTTCTTAAGTGGAGTGACTAATTGCAGGTAAACTTAGCTCAGAGTGACATTTCTCCTAGCTTCTCTATCTGCTCTTTTTTGACACCCCTGCCATTAACTGTCATTTTCCTTTAAATATACGGTGAATCTGAAAGGCCAGCTCCACATCACATCATTTCAGATTAGGGGCAGTTCCTTTGAGTGGAGTACTGTTTAGGTGTCAGAAAGAAGTCCCTGACCTCTCTGGAAGCACATTGCCGCGGGGCCTTAATTAGCACTGACTCCAGCCATTACTGAAGAGAGCACAAAGGAGAACACATGATTTTTCTACTTAGGAAGTTAGCATCTGACCTAATAACTTGTCCAGACTCGCAGGACACTGTAAGCACAATAACAATGGGCATTATTCCGCCACCTCTGCCTCATGTGAGGCATAGAATGAGGAGGAATTATGATCACCTCCCAAGGACCATTTTAGAGTTTTCTCTGCCTTTTATTAGGAGTGAAGTAGTGATTGCCTTAAAAAAAAAAAAAAAGTGGCAGGCCTAGAGATTTTTTCAAATGTATGTACTTAAAATTATTTTAAATCCTCCAGTGTGTGCCTGTGTATTTCATGATTTATCAAATAATTTTTTAAAGAGAGTTTTCTTACTGCCAGAACAGTTTTTTAAAGTGAAATAAAGTATTTTGATATTAAAAAAATCTCTACTTCAGGGGGCCAGCCCAGTGGCATAGTGGTTAAGTTTGTGGGCTCTGCTTTGGTGGCCTGGGGTTTGCAAGTTCGGAGCCCAGGCGCGGACCTACAAACGGCTCATCAAGCTATGCTGTGGTGGCGTCCCACATGCAAAATGGAGGAAGACTGGCACAGATGTTAGCTCAGGGCCAATCTTCTTCTCAAAAAAAGAAAGAAAAAATCCTACTTAATTTCAAATTGTAACCAGAGTGAAGTCTGTACAGCAAATGCACATCTTTAAAAAAATAGACTCGTAAGAAGCATCCATAGTTTTGCTTTTGGCCTTCTATAATGACAACAGATGACCTTTTGGAGGCATGGTGGCTACTGGAAAAATGATTGCTCTGTACCCATCTTTTTTAGGATCAGAAACCCTAAAACACAGTTTAGTTTAGTGTATCTGCCATTTTTGGGGGACTCATTTAAGAGTCCCTATGTAAAAAGACTGTTAAAAAGAGGTTAGCCTGTAGTTTCATTTTGTTCCTTTCTCTCCTTTTTTTTTTTTTTTTAAACAATCATCTTGGTGGTGATATTAAGTAAGATCAGCACTATTGAAGAATCAACTGCATACTCAACAAATAAAAACAATAAATAGGGAGAAAAATAGGGGTGATGCTCATGAGCACGTAAGACTGTTTTGATTAGGAAAGCTCTTTCAAAGTCACTGTGGAAGTAGTTAATGCACTCCACTTAGAATTGATCCTCTTGAATAGGAAAACCTGACCTCATGGCTGCTGCAGCCTTCTTTTCTGAGTCATAAACGCAGCCAGCATTTTAAGTATTTTACGTTTTTATTTTAACAGAACTCTTTCCTCTTTTATAGTGATGCCTCTGTTACTTCTATTAAAAACACCACATTTCAAAGCTTTAAGGCTCAACTATCAATATTTACATGGAACTGAGGTTGGCGTGGAAAGACCCCAATTCCAGCACTTCTTTTGTTAACTTCAATAATTTTTCTTTGATTTGGAAACACTTTTGCACCACCTTGCTGGAAGGTTAGGATGTTCTGCCATGATAGACGATAAATACATGCATTTTCAAATTGTCGGCTGAAAATACACAAAAGAGTTTGTTGTTGTTGTGTGTAGGTGGGTTTTGTGTCGGATTCTGTTCTCAGAAGAGGTTCCCATACCTTTTACATATAAGAAGAGATTCTCACATACGGAATCCACGTAATTTGTTGAATTACAAAGTTTGGCCCTTAGAACACATGAACAGCAATGAGATCAATATAATAACCTCCTCTGTATATTCCAGATGATCAAACCAAGCTGGAAGAGTATTTTACACAGAGGGCCATGATTGCTTCTTCTCATTAGTGTTAACACTCGCCTTTTTGTTTTTAGAGCAAATTTCTAGTGTAACCTGAGTATAAAACCATCCACTCTGAATTAAATGTAGATTCATAGTTCTATTTAAAGATAGTGCTTTATAAATATACTTTAGGTGATTATGTAACTAGCCAAAAACTAAATCCTGCCAAACTTCTTCAAATCTTATTAAAATGGAAAAAGATGGAGAAAGCTGCTGGCCTGTCATTCTTCCTTTTTGAGGACGAATCAAGCCTGTTGCCCCAGTTGAAGCCCATCTCGGCAGACATTTTCACAATCCTGTTGTCTCTGGCCCAAGTGTCAGCCTGCCAGGAGAGACTCAAGGACCAAGCATGTCCTCCTCCCCTGCAATCATATAAGGAGTCTCTTCAAGTCTGAGGGGAAATGGAAGACAAGTTGCAACCCAGCTCTTAAGTTCATCATCCACTGTAATTACACCTGATAATAGAAGAAGAAATTATTGAGTAAGAATCAGTGAAAGTCTGAGCTTGGAAAATAAGCTCTTCCTTTCATTTGACCGTGTAGAAAAAAGTAAAGTAGCTGCCACAGAAAAGAACTGTTCATTTTAGGCCTTCTTGATCTTCACAACAAAAGTAATTCAAGTATTTAAATAAATACTGGTCCCTACCTTCCAAGGCCCTCCAAGTTGTTCAACCTCTGTTGGTTTTGTTAGTTTTAAAGGCTGTTGTTCAGTTTTCGTGGACTCCACACCAAGGAGTATTCTAAGTACCATTGGGAAAGCTGGTAAAATGGAAAGTTTCATCGCAAGTATTGAAACCTTTAGCAAAGGAGGGGTTCCAAGGATTGGGGTGTGGAACAGGAAAGGTCCTCAAGGGTTTCCCATGGGGGCTTGAAAGAGGCGATAAATGTTTATTTATAGAGAGGATATCTGGGGATGATTGTGGAATTGTCAAAGTTTTAAAGTTAGGGGAGGCCAGCCTATCAAGTGGGCTTGAGTGGAAAGTTTATACAAGGAAATAATGAAAATGACTTTGAAAAATGCAGATATTGTATAGAAATTACATCACTTTAGATTAAGTAAGACATAGCTGAATATTACATATGTATTATAATTATATAAGTTGCATCATTTTTCAATAGAGAAGACATAGCTGATCTCTATGTGTACACATGTATATTAACATTTAATATGAATTGGATTTTTTTCACTATAGTATAACTTCAAGGAAGTTCACTTTCTAAAAAACTTTCTAGTGTTAACAATAAAATCTATATTTTTGATCCTTTATTATAGATGTATTGTCTGGTAGGAATCAAGACCTCTCCTTGGGGCTTTTGAGTGTGTGCCAGGATTTGTCTTGTACCCTTGATTCCCATGTCCCCATTCTTTTCAGCTGGGCTTTGGGGTGGTGAAGATGAGCGACAGCATGGTTAAACAAATACACCATAATACTTCAGTGGTTGAATGCTGCCTGGAAGAGCTAGAACCAACTGTAATTGTCTAACCACACTACCCTGGAGAGTTTAAAAACCAGAACCCTGGGTAGGTCTGAAAACCTAAAGTGTCCAATTTCTTATTTGTGACTTTTCAGAGAAGAGTTATTGCCACTCCTACTGATAATGTTTCCGTAACTAGGGAGAAAAAGGGCAGGCTACTTTACTGCACTATAAAGCCTTATAAATATAGAGGGCTTTTTTCTCCCCATTTTCTGATTTCTCTTCCTCCCCATCTTTTTCTTACGACTCTCTGCACTGGTTCACTGAATGATTTCTAAGAAAGGCTAATACTTCCCAGGTATGGGCAATGGATGACTGTGTCCTGATAACATGAAGAAAAAAGACTGAGTGTCCTCTGATTTGGGGTGACCATATCTAGAACTGTTTCACGAAGCATCAACCAGAAACTGCTAGGACCACAGCATCTCCGCCTTTTCGGCAGGCACCAAGAGATCAGCCAGGCCAATTATTTTTGTCATCTATTCCATCCATTGTGTCTTCTGAATCTGCCTTGTCCTACGAGCAGCACCTTTGGTTTTACACAATTTGCTCAGGTCTGGAAATTGAAAACTTACTGCTTTGGGCCTAACACATGAATTTGGAAATGACTTTTTTCCAGACACACTGTTACGATTTCTCTAGAATAATATCACTGATCTCTCTGATAAATAGGCATTTTTAGAAAACTGCTGATAAACCTAAAATGAGACTCCATTTATATAACCATAAGAGCATGACATAAACAATCCAGAATCTGGAAATGCCGAATAAACATAAAGCTGCTGGCTACACTGGAGCCTCAGGACTGTGTTTTCAATAATATTATGGGATAAAGATGAGCAACTCTCATTGTGTATGTCATAATCTTAGTGTTTGTTTTGGTCTATGGGTAGTACAATTTTTCAAAACTACAGATTAGTTTTAAGAAACATCTAGTTGAAAACTATATTTAGCCAGCCTTTTTACTTACTCTAATCAACTTGTTCTGCTGAACAAGGTATGGAATTGATAGCTGCTATTGATTGGATGTAGCATTACCTAATCTTCACTAAATGTAGGAAGCTTTTCAGATTTAGAAAGGTGGCAGAAAATGTCTAGTAATGATGCTGTTGGGAATTCAAGCTCAATATTGTGGTCAGTGTGAAAGTGATGTAACTATAAGAGGTATTTTATTATAAGCCTGTCGGTTTTACTAAATGTTTGGCCTCGTATATTTGTGGAGTTTGTGTGTGTGTGTGTGTGTGTGTGTGTCTGTATGTGTTGTGTATATGTGATTACCGTATTTAGCAGATGTTTCCGTATTTTAGTTATTGAAAATGCTATCAGTAATCATTTCTGTTAATAATACGGTTGCCATTTTTGTATAATAGGAAGCTAGTTTCAAAACTTTAAAAATTTACAGATAAAAGAGAATATAGTACCATAGGATAGAAAGGAGATTGCATTAGGAATTCAGCACAGAGGAAGGCTACAAGAAATCATTACTAAAACAGATATAAACGTGACCTTCACTGTGGTTCAGTAATTATCCCAGTCCACACTATGGTGTATGTATCATGATTTTCCTTTTTTCTCTTTGTTTTCATTTTTATCTGGGTACTTCACTGGTGAGTAATTGCTAAAGGGAACCCATTATGCAAGGCGAGCATTCAGTTTGCAAGTGAATTTGCTTGTAGCTATTGCCACATTTGAACCTCACTAATGTATGTAAATTAAAAACTCTGGTATTCGGAATTGCTCCTGTTTGAAATAAAAACAGAATCTGATCATTACAATCTGCAAGCCAGGTGTTATCACTGGACTAGTGAGCCGCTGATGATAAATTGTACCGAATAGCTTGTGGATAGAATATTTTATCTCAGTTCTCTATCACACAGCACTGCATAAAATAAGAATGATTCATCAAGCATGAGAGCTACTGGTTTATGAAATTCATTGCTCACGGCAAGTGTATTTTTTAAAATTCAAAAGACAAAGCAACTCACAAGGGTTATTTAGTAATCAGTGTGAATTACTTCTAGGTATAAACCTTAGTGGAAAGGAATTAAAAATACATTTGCTGTGCAGGAAGCATTATTGCAATAGGGGATATAATTTGACTACTTCCTATCTAAGAGCCTTATTTTGACCACATTTTGATTTGGACGCCACCTTATTTTTTTCAAATCGAAATTGCATAATCCATCGTAATGGAATCATCCATCGACTAAGGTAGTGTCAAACTTAGAGCAGAGACATTTGCATCCTCCACTCTCTTATATCCTTTAGCCTACAGAGGATATTTTGTTTATTCAAAAGGACACGTAAAGAGGAGAGGCACAATATAAAGTCATCTTCCTTTCATATTTACAATAAGAATGTTTCATTTCTTCTTGTGTATTGATGTCCCAAGGCAATGTTCCAAATGAAAAGATAATAACTTATGAAGAAGTGTCAAAAACTAATTAAGTTTTGTAACTTGTTTTTCCCTCGCACAGGGTATATTTTTCATCACACTGTCCAGTCACATGCTGAGACTCTTGCTAACATTATCACATGCCAGTCACACCAACTCTCAGTGGTGCCTCTCCTTCTGTCATTATTTTCAGCATCAATTAATTTTCTTCTGACCTCGCCTTTAGAGAATGTAGCAGAGAATTATCAGCACATGCTTTGCAGTCTATTTTGAAGGCATTAGGCCACTGTGTGCATTCAAAAATGGAGTCAGCCAAACATTATATTTTCTCACCTGCAGGGTTGCCTAGTAACCTGAATTAAGGATTTTCACCAAGCCTTCAAGACAAATAAACACGACTGGAAGGCAGGTTGACCCAGGTGGGAGAGTCAGACCTATTGATGGAGATCAGAATTTCGAAGGAGCCAATAGGAAGCAAAAATCGTCATTAACATTCATTGTGGAAACAGTTTCCGTAACTAAATAACTCTGTTTCACTAGGCTAAGAGAACACTCAGGAACAGGATGCTCTCTCACACATTTTCAAGTGTTTATTAAGCCGTGTTTTGACTCTCCCTTTTATCCTGCTATCTCTTTTAGGCCTAGAGTGTGCCGGTTCTATTTCTTTAATGAAGTATTGATTATTTTGTGAAAATATTAAAACACCACCTAGAAATGCTTCATTGTCACGGTGTGAATATCAGTGCAGGAAGCATCTTCGTGCCTTACTCTGTGGACTGCCTAATTGTGTATACTACCTATGTACCTCCAGTGTTCATCTAGATCTCACGTGATCACTGCAAGAGATGAAATTCTTAGTTTGGTGTGTGGCTTGAAAAGAAAAAAAAAAGAGAACGATTAGTGTGTTGTAGAGGTGGGAGTTATTCTTTCTAACACCGTGTCAGTTTGTCCTTCACATGTTGGATTCCTTCAGACAGTGTGTGTGTGTGTGTGTGTGTTTATGTGTGTGTGTGTGTGTGTGTGTGTGTGTGTGTTTCAGGGAGGGTCCGAGGGCATGGAGGGAAGAGGCAGTTTCTTGTGAAAGGTACAAAGCGAAAGAGTCGCACAATTAGGATGTTGGCACATCCTGATAGTCCTCTGCAAATGATGGTGTCAGGCCACAGAGGGGCTGAGGGTGGCAGGAGTGACATTCACCCTAGCAAGATGGAAATAAACGCCCTGTTTGATAAGAGAAAACAGACAATTTATGTCCACCCTGAAGAGTTACCAGCTAGTGAGCCATTCCTATGGGTCAAGTGCTGCATTTGCATTTTGATGGGATGTTATCAAGTAATTAATGCACCAGTCAGGATTTATTACCTCAGGAGCGAACTGAAAGGTTCATTACAAAATCGGTTTCACTTGAAGATAGGCATTTCCTCAGAGTTAGCTTTTGACATGTTGTTCCTCGCTCTCTCTGCCCGTGGCAGCCATGGTAGAAGGCCAGTGAGGTGAAATTCATTGCTTAATAAGGGCATTCACTTTGGGTATTCTTGTGATAATAAATGTATACATCAAGGCCGCACTGCCTTGTCAGTTTAATTGCTTCTTGTGCTCCTTAACAAGCCAATCTTAATCAGTCTGGACCACGTTATGAATAATTTAGGGATCAGCAGACTTCACGCTTAATAAGATGTACTAGATTATAAAACTTAAGTGCACTGTTTATAGAAAGCATGCAAAACACTTTAACTTTTTATTAGCAGCAAGGAAAAAACAAGCAGTGAGTTATTCTAACATTTGCAGTTTGCGAGCAACAGCTGTGTTTCTTAATGCTGTTACCCCCTCCACTTTTGTCGAAGGCCACACTTTGGCCTCCGAGTCTTCTCAGCCTCCGTGAGACATAAGGGGAAATTTGAGCAGGCGATGAGATTAAAGCTCTGAATCGATGGCCAACCAGCAATTGTCATTTTGGAAAACGTTCTTTTATCTTTTTAAATGCAAAACAGACCTTATTT
Organism: Equus quagga; assembly: GCF_021613505.1. NCBI lineage: Eukaryota > Metazoa > Chordata > Mammalia > Perissodactyla > Equidae > Equus > Equus quagga. Next base: position 73,241,958 of record NC_060282.1, read on the forward strand.
TAAAACAGTTTCCGATGGCCAAAATTACCTTGCTGCTGTTGTCGTCCTGTCGCGCACATGAATTTCTATCTTCACTGACCACAGAGAATGGACATGGAGCCTTCTAACTTTTCTGAACAAAAGAAAAAGAAAAAGATGTCCCCTTTCTCTCGCAGCACCTGTGTCATGTAGAACTGACTTTACGCTGATGCGAGATGTAGTTTATTTTTAAAATCCGACCAAAAGGTTCAGCCTTAAAAAAGAGAGGCAGGAATGTGTAAAATTAGAGGAATGAACAGATTTCTGCGTTTAATAAATATTGTTTGATTTAAAAGGACTGTTTAACCTTATTGTTTGAAAAGAACTCTTTGTCCTCCATTTTACCTCCACATTTGTGGGCTATATAAGTCGTGCATACAGGAATGCATCATTCGGTTTATGACATCTAATAAAGGCCTGTTGCAAGCATTAGAACCAGGTGCTTCCACCATTTTCTGTTCGGCTCCTAGCCTATTGTTCTCTTCTAACCGAAACAGAAAGAATTCCATTTGGGCCAGCTTCATTTTTATCACTTTTATTTAAATCAAGGCACATCCTAATAACCGTGGACTTTCATTTGGTGTTGCTGTAAATAATAAAGCGTATGTGCATGTGGGAGCATGCGTGTGAGAGTGCGCACAGCGACTGAACAAGGACCAACAGGTTGAGACATTTTGGAAAAAGTATTGCATTTTCTAGTCATTTGCTGAGGCATTAAAAGCAGGTGATTGTTGAAAATGAATTTATGAGTCAAAAATATGCGTGGCAGTAAATGAAAAACAACTTCAAACCTATTTCTCAACCTAGAGCTGGAGCATCATACTCCTTTGTTCTTGTGCAGGTTAATAGAGATTGAGGAGATGGGCAGAGCAAAAGCAGTGCAATTTTCTGCTATTTAAGCTTGGCAAAATGGCACTCTTCAGGAAGCAGGAAAAAGTATGAAAGCGTAATAGGCATTTTAAGAGTAGAAGTCCATAGAGCTGCTTGAGGGATTCTCAGATTTAGGCATGCATAGAATCGCGAATGAGATAATCAGCATTGTGAAATTGAAACCTGTCTGCTGCCTGGTGCTGATCTTCCCTCTTTCAGTGGAGTGATTTGTAACACTCATCTTCTTCAGGCAAGGCAGCCTTCAAGATTATCCAGAACTGTCAATAGTAATTGCCAAAGTATTTTATTACCTACAGAAAATCAAAGGAATTTTATAACCAACGGTTATCAAGTTTCAATACACGGTATAAAGAGAGCAATTTTAGTTGGAATACAATCGTGTTTGGCTTGCTTTAATGTTCTTGAGACAATTCCTGTGCAACCAACTACAACGTTCACTGTATTTAAGCTAGAGGCAAGAATACACATATGTACTTGTAGCATAAAAAAAATTACATAATGCCTACAAGCTTCTGCAAGCAAGTAGTTTTTAATTGCCGTACAAACTCTGCCTTAGCTAATTACTTCTGAAAAGAAAGAGGGTTTTGTGAAACTCAAGATGATATTTGAAGTTCTGCCATTAAAGAAATATGGTTAAACTGGGGCAGTCTCTATATGACGTGGTACAAAATGTGTCTTTGACTTAGAAAATATGACTTTGCAAACTTTGGAATTAAACCGAATGGTTACAGAGTGCATCATTGTGTATAGACAGAGGGCTTTTGGGGTGTGTTGAATTCAAGATTATCAGCTTTAGGCTTCAGAATTATTTTTATACCATAGGGACAGTTACTTTCAAATGGTTATTTATTTTTTGAGAGTCAATAATGTTTTTCAAAGAAATATAAGAACGGAACAACATTCCCCACAAACCTTTTCCTGTATTCACTTTGGAATGTAAATGCCTTTATTAGGTAAGAGAAAATAATGAGAAATTCTTTATATCCATTGGTTCTGATTTAGATTTGAGTTCCTAGACCGCAAGGCAAGGCCAAAGAATGCTTTTGTATCCTTTAGTGGCTCTGAGACCGAAAAGTGTGATATTTTCTGTGATAGCACATTTTTCACTAATTCCTGTCAGCACACTTGAGCTGTTGACCAACAGCAAGCAGTTTCCATTTAACCATAAAGGCACAAATTTACTTTAAAATATTTATGAGTAAGGGAAATTCCTCTGTCTAGTCCTGAAACAAAAATTCAGACTTTTCTTCTGGAAGAATATGAATCAGTATTGTGTGTGTGTGCATGCGTGTGTGGATGTGTGTGTGTGAGCACAGTGGAGTGCGGAGGGTCAAGAGGTATATTCAGAAGTTCATTTCATGTTTAAAAATTAGTATTAAAATTGTTTTGAAGTACAATAGTTAGGACTTTAATATTTATCCTTATAAAATGCAGCTGTACAAGTTAGGTAACTATACTACTTTGGAAATAGTTATTTATACTGGTTATTCCGAAATGGGCCCCAAATAGCCTTTTTTTGTTTTTTTTTTGGTAGAGTGTGAATCATGGTCAGAGGTGACTTCCTAGGAGTGACAGGAGGATGGATCAGAGTAGTTAATGTCATCAAAATGTTCAGTCTATGTGTCCTCAGCTGGATTACTTCTAAAAAATATAAATGAACTCTACTGATGGTACTCGTCCTTATCCTTTTTAGTTTGGGAAATATTTGGTTTAATATTTGCTACAATTTCAGAACCTCAAGTCAATGTAAAGAGGAAAAATAAACAGGAATCCTATAAATATGCACTCCAAATTATTTGAAATATCTTTGCTCCATTATGTTTCATTATGTTTTCAAAACTGATTCTGACAACGTACCAATGAAACGATAGCATGTCATTTGCATTAAGATATAAATAACATTTGTATATTTTATATTCACATAACTACGCAAAATTGATTTACACCAGATTTAGAAATACTTCTCTTGTAAAATTTGATCGTAATTCAGATTTAGAGGTTTTGCATTAAACCCAGTAGTTTTTTAAATGTCTGAAAAAATACTCATCTCAAAATGAAACAAGGAATCTGAGATGGTTTCCCTTTGATGTTTCCAAAATAGTAGAAAAATATTCAAATGCCTTATTCATGCCATGGTAAAATATTATTTCATGAAAGGAAGGCTGTAGCTGCGTAAAGCTATGATTGATTTAACATCAGGTAATTTGTGAAGTTATGAAACTAATGAAAGCAAGATGGGTGAAGCAATCTTTTTCACCCTGGAGTTGAGGGCAACACGATGCCCCAAATTTAGTTTTTAAGTATGAATCATTTTAATTTGTAATTTAAAAACCGAATATGACAATGTATATTTAGTAACTTCAGGATTTCGAATAAGACAGGAATTTGAATAGCGGCGTATTTGTTGAATGATTTTAAAGATAGGAGGCCTAAGCTATTAAGGAATCAAAGCTTTTAGTGAGTAACATAAACACCAGAAAAGAAATACTTCCCTTTAAAACAAACTACCCTTCTTGACTCAATAGACAAATCCATATCCTGAAGAAAAAAGAATTCGTGTTTCCATGGGCTCTTCAAACGTATACTTTTAAAAAGGAAATCTGAGTTTTCAGAATTTGCCCTGGCCCTACGAAAATACTCCCATCGACATGGAGGCTTCTCCAAGTGTAGTTTATTAACATGGAAAAGAGAAATTAATTAATTGTGTTTGTTGATTCGAGGTTACCTTTAAATATTTATTTATTTAACCGGTCCACGGCAGGGTTTAAAGTTGGATTAGGTGAGGTGAGAGGTCATGGAGAAATTCCACAGCTGCATTTGTGGAGAGTGGTCCCCCCCTCCTGGCACGTGAGCCCTGGAAAGTGCACTATTGCTGTGTTGTTCACTCACTGGGTCAGATCGAAGCCCAGCTCAATAGCATTAAACTAGCCCCCATTTGAGAGATTTGTCTTACAAAACCCTGAAAACTGCTCTGAACATGCATACATTGATTTTGTTGCCGGAATCTCCTGAGCTTTGATGAAAAGGCAGTCTCCACATGCAGGTGAAAGGGTTTACCTCTTCAATATTAAAAAGAGAAGATTAAGGATTTCTGTTCTCCTAAGGCTGAACTAATCAGAGGCAGGCAAGGGTAAGAAAGTAGGCCTGACGCCTAACGCCTCCTGATTTTCTGTGGTTGAACAAGAAGTTAAAAATCCCTCGTGTGACCTCCTATGTGGCGTAACCTACCGTTAGTGCATTTTTCACAGTTGATCTAATGGCATATGGCACAGCACCAAATTAGTTTCCCATATTTTACAGAAGATAGTTACTGACGATAGTAAGGGACATTCACTTTAGTTATAATATTGCAAATGAGGATTTTGGTAAAGGATAAAGGGAAAAAAGTCTAAAGGAAATCAGATCACAAAAGACTACTCAATTCAGTATTCACTGAAGATGTATAGCCATTCTGTGTTTTGGATATGAACTGTAAGTGTATTACATTTATTTCCATTAAGCTAGAAAAAAACCCGATTTTCATAAATTTCTGGCTTTTTCTCTGTAGAATGAGAATTATCATTTGAGCTCAGCAGAGAGTACTTGGCATTCGTCCTTGGGATGAACAAGTCTTACCCTTTTTTTTCTAGTCAGAGATTACATGCAACTTTACTATTTTTTTTTTTTAAACATCAGAGGATTACAGTGTCCTTAGATAGTTTGCACACATCATTTCTCAGCAGGGAATTCCAGAATGAAATGAATGTACCTCTACTACAAGAAGAACAATTTTACACCCTGTAGCACTAATTCCTGTAATTATTTGTGTCCGTCTTAGCCGTGATTTAGGTAAAGTGATATGAAACCTTTCTGAAATTATGGTATAAGTAAGCCTTTAGGGGTGGAAGGAAAGGTTTAAATAAACTAACCATGCTGTGAGATTTCATATATTGTAAGATATCCGAAAATGTAACAAATTTATCTAGAATCGTCTTATCAACCATGTCTTTGATCTGTTGTAAAAACTACAATAATGATCTTGAAACAAGCACTCCAGAGGCAGATCAAGCTGGATAAGAGAATTTCAGAAATTAGATACCACTCATTTTCCATCATTTATAGGAACCACTTGGTTTGCCTAAAAGGCATGTGTTGTCTGCGCTTTCCCATGACTCACTCAGCGTGGCTCATCGTTTTCAAGCCGATTGACTTTTCTATCACTGCTAAATTACAACATCCACTCAAATAACATGTAGTGTGATCATCCAAAAGGCAAGATTCCTCGCTCCAAACCATTTAATGTCTGATGTCATTAAGATGGTAATGAGTGAATGCAGGGAAAAGATGAGATGGCCCTATGACATTCCTGAGATCTGACCAGTCAACTACAGGTGTGGACTGAGCGTTGTTCTTACTGATGTAGTCCACATTTCCCAAAGCCTGCTGTGAGCAGGGTAAATTAAAAGAGTTTTGGTTATAGACGAAATAGGATAAATGACTAAAAAATCGTAGCCAACAATTTTTTCGGAGATGTGAAACTGGCTGAGGTGATGAAAATTTGTTTCGTAGGACAGAGCAGATATTTTAGTTCAGTCCACCGAACAGGTATTTTAGTTAGTTCTGGACTTTGTTTATAATAGTAAAATTGGCAGTTTGTAGCTATCAAAAGATTGAAAGAACTCAACTTTTAATTATTTTTGTTACATGGAAATGATATATTTTGTTACGTGGCTTGAATCTTAAAAGATTTTTTTCCTATGGTGGTTTTCAAGTACTCCCAGAATTCTTAAGGAGAGTTTACATACTAGGGTAAAAAGACAACCCTCTTTTTTCCCCTTGCAAGCCAATCCATAAAGATGCCTTTTTCACCTCTTTGATGTGATAAGGAAGTGTTAAATCAAAGTGAATCCCCTATTCGAGGCACCTTGGGACTGAATAGTGCTTAAGCCAATTGTTACTACTCCTGGGTGTTTAGACAGGGAGCCACACATCTCTCTCTGCAGATCGGAGAGGACCTTGACAGGCATCCAGTGCCACCTGCTATCGCTTAATTAGTATCATCCTCTGATTTCCAGGTGGAATAATGACATCATGCACTTTTTAGTAAGTGTAATCGGCGTAATATATTACAAATTGTGTTACAGCAATATTATATGATTAAACTATCTGAGGAGGGATTTCTTATATTTAAGCGTTTGGAGCTCTGATTTTTCACTTCCATCCAATCCAAGTGTTTCTTACAAGTTCAGAGCAAATCTAAAGGTGGAACTGGTGTAGCATAACCACTGTGTACTTGGTACACAGAGAAAAAACTAAAGGCTGATCTTTGATGTTACTGAAAACATCTTTTTTGTGTCCATAGTGGATATTATGAGAGAATGAAGATTAACTGTAAATGTAAAAGTAATTAAAAATTGATTCTGTACAAGTGGAATTAGACTGACTGTTCTGTCTCTCTTACTAGGAATGATATGTCAGGAAATGAGTTAGGGGGGTTCTGTTGGGGATAGCTTCTTTCTGGTACAGAGAGCTCTGCAGAATGAAGAATACGAGAACGAGATCAATGGGCTGTAGGAAATGCAGTGTCGTCTAGGGGCATTATCATCTTTAAACCAAAAAGAACACCTATCATTTTGAATTCCTGAAAAAGTGTAACACTGCCACACATATTACAATCAAGCTTGTTGGAGACTCGAGTCTGTTAAGAAGCCATTCCCTGTGGAGATCATTCGGTTTTGTTTTTCTGATATAGTATTAGAAATTGTAGTAAAGGGTTTTACGATCAGTGATCTCCCCTGTCCAGAATTCCCCTTCAGTGGTGATAAAGATACAAAACTAGGTGGATAGTTATGGTTTTAAAATACGAGGGTAAATTTTCTGATCCATGCATTATTTATTTATCCATTTTATCTTATAGTTTAATTTTCTATATCAGTTTTATTTTCATGAAAACCCTGATAAAAACAATAAAATGTAATAACTGGCAAATTATCAAAATAATACAGCATAGCTTAGTGTGATTTCCTTGCAATATTGTTGAATAAATATGGCCTTAAACACACATATACAGTATTTCCAATGGGAAATACAATTATCGTCTTTAAAGAATTCTATAAACTGTTGTTTTTAGCTGCCATTGATTATAATATAACCAGTATATGCAAGTTAGTGATCTTGTTAGTCACTAGAAGCCAATAAAGCTTTTACTAGTCAATTTTTCAAAGATTTCGTTTACACAATTTCACAACACAAAATGTGCCATAGCTAAACCACTTGCTTTGAAAAATTGCCCCTTAAAAGGCCTCCTTTTCTAATAATCTCCCAGATAATCGAAACAGTCTTCTCTACATAATACTAAAAGAAAAAAAGAAAAAAAGTGTAAGGTTGACTTACCTTTTCCTATATCTTTTAATTCTGTTTAAATTTCTATCCTCTCTTTGTGTGGTTTTGTGCATTCCTACATCTCGCAGCGTTGTACACTGCGAAGACCTAGTAAGCAAGTTAAAGGCTGATGACGCTAACGAATCCCAGCGCAAATGACTGAATCGATAGGAAACCAGCCACTGCTGTTTAAGTGTATCGATAAATGTACCTTTATTTTCTCTTGAATGGATAAGTGTCGCAGTTAAGAGTCCTATGGATCTCTTAATTGAAAGTTAATTTTAAATCAATAAAGTGAGTCATTTAAATATTGATTGGCCCTTTCTACACGAATTGTTAGCTGATTTTTTTTTTTTGCAACAACTTTGTTTAAATGCAATCAATAGCCCACAATCAGTGTGTTCTATAAAAAATTGACAGATGTTCCCAAAATGCCTGCTAGGCATATTCTTATCTGTTTACATATGCAGCAAAGATATTTCAGTCCTTTTTACACATAGGTAGATAGTTACAAGTCCAGTAATCACACACCACACACACAGACACACACAGACACACACACACCCCCCCCTTTGTTCTCCTTAAATACCATGGTTGTTTTTCCCATTATATTTAACCTCTTATCTACTCCACCATAATCTTTCATTTACGTCTCCAAAGGTTTGAAATGAAAAGATCCTCTGATATCAGAGTTGCAGGAACCATATCACTCAAACATCTCTGTGATTGAAATTTGAAAAAGAAAGCAGTGTTATACACCCATAAAAATTTAAAGACATTTGGAGATAGAGTCTTTGGTCCTTTTAGTCATAATACATTAGTAGTATTACTTGAATCAAAATTCTAATGAAATAAAATATTTTTGCCTGTGTGAATATGTTTATCAAATACAAGGCTACAAGTACTTTTAATTTATGTGGCTTTCCTTAGACATCATCTCTTTAGCATAACAGCAAACAGCTGTGCTTTCTTTCCTTTCAAATTGACAAAGAGAGCAGCCAAGTTAAAAGAATACAAATTGTGTTACGTGAAATTCATCTTGATTAGACTAATAAAGTAAACTAAGATATTGTAGCTTTCAGCATATCAGCAAAGCTGAGTGTTCTGTTCATAACTTCTTGTGAACCATTCCATATTTGCCTGAGAAATAGTTTAAAGATTGGAGAACTGTCATCAGCACCCTTTCCACAAAGGCGTTCATTTTGAACAGGACTCCTAATACCAGTCAATACATTTATGAGGCCACTAATTGAAGGTGCAAGGCTTGGATTTTTTTCCCTTCTGAAATCTACCTGTGTGAAACTAGCATTTATTAACAGATGTTCTTTTGAGTTAGAGAAGAATAAAATTACTAATTTAAAAATTAAAATGTACAAGTCATAGAGTTTTACAGTAACTTGCAGTTTTTGTGTGGGTTTAGTTATATCAGCTAATACTAAATGTCCCAAAGTTAACTTATGGTGTTACATTTATATTGGACCAAAAGGTAAAATTATAGTGTAATTATATTTCGTTTCTGATGGCTTAGTCAAAATGCAAGTCCTGCCATAAAACTTATATCAATAATAATGATAAAATTGAAAATAATAATTTTTCTTCCTCTCCCTTTTTGAAGATTAAAAGATACCAACCTAAAGTGTAAATGTTTGAGAGGAGCTGAGCAGGGAGCTAATTTGCAATGCTATATAAATTTAACTTTTTGCTGTCAGTGTAAACTCTTTCAGCTGTTCGGCAGATCCGCTCTTCTTTGATCTTGCGTTATTGTCCTTTTCTTACGACATCTTGGGACTCATTCCATTCCATTTTCAGTGTTAGGGAAGATATATCCAAAGAGAAGGTTTCAAGGAAATGGCCGGGTATCATTAGTTCATATGCATACGAGTTCAGCATGTGAAGATGCTGTGTCTGGGATCAGCCTTAAGATGTGACTGATAGCTCTTATTTGTCTGATAGAGCTGGCCAGGGAAATAGAGCTACAGCTGGTTACTTCATTAGGTCCTCTCATTGATTGAACCCTGCTGAAGTGATGCAGCAGGCTCCTCAGATAACTGCTGGTAATAGAACAAAATGAATTCTTATCACAGAGATTGGAAAGGCCATTAACCCTGGCCTCCAATGCTTTTCAGAGGTCACAGACAGGAAGCCAAGCGGTGACTGAGAAAACTGTTTTCTGTCTAACTACAGGTCACGTTAGAAGGGTGTGTGTGACTTTTTTACCCTTCGGCTTCTGTATGGATGAAACCGTTACACGGGCAGATGTTAATAATCAGCTGTAAATAAATATTGGAACAGGAAGAAGAAAAATGAGAAAGCGCAGGAATTTATTTCAATGAATATTTAATAAAAGAACAATTGTTACTGCGATATTTACTGCCAGTTCTGCTGTAGTTTTAAAACTAATACTTTTTCATATAAATTGCAAAGAGAAATACGTAGAGGCACTTTAAAAAGGAAATTTAATATGGTTTTGTATAAAAATGTTTCCTTCCTTCCTTTCCATCCTTCAGAGATGGCAATTATAATTGCTCATGGCTGCCGGGCTTCCTCTCGCTAGGAAGCCACCACCAGGCCATCTCTGAATGAGTGTGACACTCGGCTTGCCTTTCACCTGGTCGAAAGGAGTATATATCTACGGAACAGTCCTATAATTTACATTTAATGCAACCTTTCAGTTGACCAGGAGCCCACAACCTCAGCCCCCATCTCACAGCTGAGGACTTTCCCACATTTGTCAAGTCTCTGTCACTCCAGGATCAGCCAAAAGGACTCATCCATTTAAAGCCGAGCAGCACATGACAGTTTTCCTGCCTCTGTGAGGAGTCCTTGTAGCAGCCGCTCGTATTTTCATATGTTTAGCCTGAGATGGAAAACTTTTATAGATTGGGAAATTTTAGCAAAGGATGCGCCTCATTGAAAGAAATGGAGCCATTTTTTTTCATTACTAACGTGCATTATTTGCCTGTGGATGCGTACACAAAGATGGCCTAAAGACTATTTTTAACAATATGTTGGTGGCTTCTAAACTTACGACTGTGATTTAATTTCAGTGTCTGTGGTTGCGTGGTATTTTCTGTTGGAGCCAATCTTTCACTAGGAGTTAGTTTATTTAAATGTAATTGGGTCCTGTGGATGGAAAAAAAACTACTGATTTTTATATCTTTGGAGACCCACCCAGACATTTGGTTTGGCCTTCCGTACATAAATAATAACAAGAAGGTGTATGCTGTCATTGCCCTGCTGGAAACACCAGAAGTGGTTTGGCAGGCAAGAAACCAAAACAGATTACCTCAGATAAACTTAGACTCAGATGCTTCTCTGCATTAGGTTGTGTATATGTACACATGGATACGCGGAGCGGCATGTTGTATTTTGCCATCTTTGTAGAATATAAGAACAGAGGGAGAAAAACAGTTAATGTTAGGGACACGCATATCTCGATTACTTTAAATAAACAAAAAGGCTTAATTTTATGAGTTAATTATTTTTAGCCTGAGCTTATACTTAATTAAGTCAAATATTAACAGAATCTTGTTTAAAATTGCGCTAAGTAAACTGTATCGAAGGCATCTTCTAAAGTAAAACTGTAGTTCACGTGCGTGTATGCATGTTGCTCTTTACTATAAAACTTTTCAATTTTTGTGCCATAGGAGTTAATAAATATGCTTTAAAAATCTACTTAAGTAAATGCTTTTGCTTATCTCATTTATCGAGAATGTTCGATTTTGTTGCAGATGTTTTAAGGAATGACACAGAGGCCTGGAATTTCAGCTCGTGATACCTGGGGTGAAACTCATGAAACTTTTAGGCTTGTAATTAGTTAGTTGTGCACTGTGAACCTAGTGGGAACTCTGGGGTCAGTTTGTATTGTCTAATAAAGAACAGGCATTATTTTTCTTTGTTGGATTTCAGTCTAAGGATGTTTGATAAACTTATGTTTTGAGTTCTTTATACAGTAAGTAGCATTTAGTGATGTTAAGTCAAATTTAAGAAACAGAGTATACTTTGGAGGAAAAAAATATTGGTATTTTTGCTTCTTATCCATATTGGATAAAATAGTCATAGATATTTATTTCATGTGTACCTTCAAAAATCTGTAGTATTTTAAGCATTATCTCCCTCTTTTAACTTGATTGCGTTAAAGAAAGGAGAGTTGTATGTTGAGGTTCCATATGGATTGTAGGCAAATGAATGAGTTAGTGGTACACAGTGTTTGAACTAATGTGTTTTTCTCTCTAATATGTATAATTAGATATGTAGATTATATAAATATATAATATAATATAATATTATATATTTACATAATTAAATGTAATATGTATAGGTATAATTTACAAATTTAGGCAAAATATGTTTTTTTTTTAATTATTTGATGGCATTCATACTGATTAATTTCCCCAAGAACCAACTGAGCTTTTATTGACATATTTGTAAATGGCAAATATCATCATGAATGTTTAAGGCAAGGGTCGGGGCTCTGGGGCAAGGATTATGTACTGTCATGATGTTTAAAATTTCAATTTCTAATCTGCCCCATGGCCTTTGTCAAGATCTTTAACATCATCAGGATCATGTACGGATAAAAGTAAAAATTCTAAAAATAAGTTTCTTGATAAGTGTTTTATATGGTTTTGTGTTTTGTGAGAGAAGTCGACTTCCGGATTCATTGAGGGGGAAAAAAGGAACCCTTTTTGCTCTTAGCCATCTCAAGATGATTTGAAATGAATGCCATGTTTTCAATCTATTCTATTGCTTGACTTTACCAAACTTTTCTAAGGCACTTTTTTCCCTCAGTAGTCTCGTGACAAATTTTTTTGTTTTGATTGAGAATATTTACAAGTTCATTAGAGAAAAAAAGAACATTACAAAAGTTGGTAAGCCAAAAGTATCAGCATCTTTCAGTGTTTTCATACTTCTCTTAGGTATTTCAGTGATAAAATTTGTGGTTGGATTGGAGAATTAAAAAGGATGTCTGGAAATCAACTTTATTTAAAAACCACGTTGAGTTCTTTAATCTGTCCTTCTTTGTAAGTTTGGTTTTCAAATCAAAATTTTTCCCACTTTTTGTAGAATGCATATTACATTTTATGAAGCTGCTTTGCGTACTATTTTAATGGCTTCTTGAAAGTATTATTTGTCTAGAACTCAAATTCTCAAAATTATGCATAACATTAGTCAAAATTCTGAAAGCTTGGGCGTTCTCCTGGTAATCTACGTGCTCTAGGTGACATTTGTTGGTTATTGTTATTCAGTCTGTATTTAGTAAACTCTCTTCTACATAAGGATTTATTTAAGAGTTTGGAGAGGTCCTTTGGCACTTCTGGGTATAGGAGTGAAGTTTCTTGCCAATATATAAGTATATGATTCTAAAACATTTGATTATTTCTGTTTAAAAAATCAGTTAATTCTTTTTGGACTTTATATTGTCCAAAAATGCAATCAGGTTTTCTTTTGAATAGGAGTTTTGTTCTGTTTTTACCTTAAGGATCAGCTAATTTGTCTGCATGTAAACATGTCCATTTGGTTTGGTGTTAACCTATTTTTTTTTTCACACAGAGTAAGTGACAAAGTCATTGGGAAATAAGTGGCATAAGTTAGTATCTTGAATGCTCAGTGTGCGACAAACTGAATTTAGCTCACTTGGGGGTCAATATGAATTAGTATTCTAGTATTAGTATTTGAATTAATATTCTTTTAGAAAATTGTGATTGGGAACTTACAGTTGTTCTTTACTCATATTATGCTTCCATAACCTTGTCTCTAAGAATTCTTAAAAATAAAAAAGACACTAAAAAGTTATGGCTATCCCGATTTGAAGACTTAATCCTTGGTTTTCTGGCAAATGACAAAGTTTTACATTAATGCGTTAAAAGGGAATGTAGATTACTTTTCTTAGAGTTATGTAACACCCACAAAAGAGTTTATCCAAGTTATTTGTGCACAGTTCATTAACCTGGGATCCATGGGCCTGGGAATTCCATGACCCCTTGTAATTGCTTACGAAATCATCCATATGTGCATTTTTATAGGAAGGAGGTCCATAGCATCCACTAGGTTATTAATATTCCTCAACAAGAGATGCTGTACACTCTCTCTGGCACTGCGGTGTTTGTTGTCCTCCTTGATACTCCACTCCACTAATCTGACCATGCACTTACTCAGTAGGATGGATGCCTCTTGGGCATCCTGGCTTCAAGGACAAGCTTTTCCCCAGTACAAGCTGCTAACTTAAGAGCTTACAGGGACATCGTATTTTTGAAGAAACCATCTTAGGAAACTGGAGTTTTCCAGAATCAACTTGGCAGAAGTAGTGTACAGAGTCACCTTTGTGCTTCTGCTCCTTGAGGCTCCAAGCACTCAGTCAAAACAAATCCACTTCAGTGATTCAAAAAATGGGTAACTGAGAAAGAGGGTAGAGAGGGACTGGAAAATGATGTCTCTGGTTCCTCTTAGAAGAAAGGAGAGAGGAAAAGCATAGAGTTAAGCATAATAGAGTAACATGAAATATGAGTGATTAAGAAAGTTATGAGATGTATGTGTTAGCAAGAGAGTGAGAGAAGGGTCTTCGGAGTGTGGTTAGCACATGGGTTAGAGCACTTGAGATAATGGATGTGAATATACTTTAAAAAGCATTAAAGGCTATGCAAACAAAAAGGACCAAAGGACTAATAATGGGAAAGGGAATGAGAAAAGAGAGGCTGTAAATATAAACACACAAATAACGTATTTGAGGGAAAGGTTAATTATTGTCCAAACTTATGAGGTCTTGTCCTCAGCCTTGTAGCAAGTACTTGTGAGTAGACAAAAATAAATGCAGATGTTCAGATGATAGGGAAGCGAAAAGGATCCTTAAACCCCATCCAGGGCCAGCTCCCATTGACAGCTGAGGAAATAGAGTCACTGAGCAGTTTCACAACCTGCTCGGGTCACACGGCTACTTCGTAGCGCAGTCCAAGCTTCTGCTTCCCAATTGAGCATCACTTGAGGTGTCTTTATCATATTCTGCTATTTATACAGGTTGAATGAAAGATTTTTGAAGCTGGTCATTGTCCTTGTCTTATTTGTCTATAAAATGTTTCTCCCAAAACAGAAAAATTTTTACGTGACATGATAGAGACTAACATGCCTATTGTATTAATGCGTCTTTCTCCCACAGAGTTAATTGTTCTATGTTCTTTTGTGTCAAGAACACTTGGTTCCTACTGCCAGCATATCACTTCCTGCGTGGTGGTGGTTGTTTCTATTCTGTCTCCTCCTCTAGATTCAGCCTCCTTGAAGGCATCAGAGGTTGTTTTCATCTTAGTATCTCCTGGCCAAATATGGCCCTTGTCACCCATTGGCCTCTGAGTGAATGTGTGTTAATTTGGATCTTTTATGCTGTGAAGTCAAATTGGGTGTCTAAATCTATCATTACTTCTAGTCCTTAAAGCCCTTTGTTATTGTTACACATTTCCAGTGAGATGTAAACAAACAGTTTGAGAAATGGCAAATAAGGGGTTTAGGCAAATTAGGGTAGATTAGGAAGCAATAAAAAAAGGTTCAGCTAAAGTTAAATGAAACAGCAGGGGGCCAAATGATGCTTTACGGATAGAATATTGTAGGTCGTTAGAGCTTAATAGGCAAATGTTTTCATTTTAAGGGCTATAAAATAATTTTTAACTGCAATTTCCGCACTTAAAAAAAAGCCCTTTTAAAGGGAAAAAAAGAGAGAAATTGCAAACGTTCTATTGATATTTGCTCGTAAGTTTCTTCCTTTTTAAGCCTGGTTCAAAGTAGTCTTTTCACACTCGGTCTTCTTCCCATTTACAGAAATGATATTGACCCTTTGAAGATATTTTCTTGTCCAAATGATCATAGATCATAAAATTACAAGTCGAGTTGACAGTCTGTCTCAGCTCTCAGCCAGCTCTTCCTCGACCATGGTTCTCAAGGGAAGTGTGGGGAGGTGATTTTATTGCCATTTTGTAATAATTGTATCCTCTTATTTCATCCTCGAGAGCTTTTGTTTCAAGCAAGAATGTGCTTGGACTTCAAAGAATTAAATGCATATGACATATATTCACAAGGCAGTCACAAGAAGGGACTAGCGAAAGGAAAATAGTGGAGGATAACTCGTTTCTACAATGCATAACAGTTGTACGGGAGAAAGAAAAGGAGAAAGATTGCTAACACAGCTAGCATATACCTTAAAGAACTTTTCTCTCTGGTCAGCCTCTTTCCGGAGGATTTTAAACTTTTTTACCTTTGAGAGCGAATACCAGATACTTGCATCTACTAGCAGAGGTGGCAAATACGTGCTGAATTAATTGGAATCAGATCAGAATGAAGTGAAGAAAAAAAACTCTATTACCTTAAGGCTTCTCCTCCTTTGCTGCCATTATTGATTATAGAAATCTGTTGAGAGGAATCCTTTAGGCAACCACTGTGGGTGTAGCATTTGGCCTGGTCTTAGGAGAGACAGAAGAGTGAAAGTTCCCTGCCCTCAAGAAGTTTAGAAGCTAGCCTAGAAGGCAGAATCACCCTACTTGACTCAACAAGCCAGGTCAGCTATGACATTTTAAGGAACTTCATCAAGTTCAGTACTGTTCAGAGAAGCATTGGATCTGTAGGATTCGTTATGGTTAGTGGAGGTATTAGGACATGAAGATGGAGTAGAAGTGGGAACATGAACCTAGTGTCTTATTTGTTTGTCGCTGCATCTGCCTATTTATTTGCTTTTTTATTTATTTAGGCGTGGTTCTTAGATTTGAGAGGGGAAATGATATAATTCAGACTTAGGGATGAAAGAAAATTGATAAGATTGTATTGAAAAGCAAGAAACTAAAATGAGAGCCTAATAATGACCAGTTAGGAGAGAGCGACAAAAATTAACTGGAGAGTTGAGACTATGGAAGTCTTTGAAGCTGAGTGAAGGAGTTCAGATTTGATGAGGCAGAAAATAAGAAGATACCAAAGCTTTTGAATGTAAGAATGACGTCGCTGAAGAGGTGTTTCAGGAAGCATGATCTGGCGGCCATGTGTAAGAGGGATAATGTAGGAAGGATCTGGAGGCAGAAAGCTCATTCAAGGACAGTCGCTGGGGTGGACATAGTAAGGAGCTACCACTGAAGTAACTGTCAGGAAATAGAAAAGAGCGGTAAAAATAAAGCCACAAAGCAGAGTTACTGACTAAATGTAAGCAAGGAAGGAATCAAGGATTCCGTCAAAGATCTGAAGCTTGGTGACTGGCAGAAACTTCTCAGACTAAGTAGGCAGGGGGAAAGCACAAGGCAGGGTTCTGAGAGGGAGACACAACTTTTCCCCTTTCAAACAATGCTTTAAACACCTAGTGGCAACAAGAAGTAATGTGTTCATAAAGGTTTTTTTTGAACTAGCAAAAAGGTAGTCATTTTTAATCTCGATTTTTAAGAGGCTTTTGTAGTTTTAATAAAACAATGTTGGGACTCCGTTTAGAGCTTACATTTATGTGAGCCTGTTAATGTCATTTATGCTGAATAAGTATAGAGAATAACTTTATGGACTGTGCAATAGTGTAAGTCCAGGGTGTTTTTGTATCTTTCTAAGTAAAAAAGATTGATTAAACTTAACTATCTGTAAACTGTTCTGTTCTGCTCCCAGAATGTGATTATCAGAGTTATCTTGCACATAGTAAGTATTCAATAAATACTCATTGAATACATGAATAAAAACAAACTCAGAACTAGATCATGAGGTGAACTGTACGCAAGGTGAAATGAAGCATTCGCCGTGGGCGCCATCTTTGTTAGAGATCAGTTAGCAGCTCATTTATTCCTATTTACAGGACTTTTAGTCAGACAGTATTGTGCCTCTATGCATTTGGCAGGAGGAAGTAGAACAAAGTGCCTGACACCAATCCGTAAAAACCCCACCACCCTTTCAGAGGTACGACAGAGGTGATGGGGTGCAGAATTGGAAGAAATGAAAGTTGATTCCATTTGGCCTCCCCTGCTTACGTTCTGATTTTGTGACTATAAGGAGATACTTCTCAGCAATTCATAGTGTGGCTGCAAACAGCAGACACAGCTCTGCATATTTCCAATCCTCGCAAGCAACCTCTGTAAAGTAGAGGTCAGTGTTCTTCACTCAGGAAATAGAGTTCTAGAGGATTCGGGGTGGTACATGATCTGTTGGCACTTGAGGATAGATGTGAAGATCGGGGTAAAGAAATGTATGTTTATGGGAAGGGTATGAAATATTAGCCATATAAAAAATGTAATTTATTCTCATATAACATTTTATTGGATCAAACATATATTTCTATCCTTTCTACATCCTTTATAACGTCACTGTTAAAAATCTTCCATAGAGAATTCTGCAGTTGACTCAAATTACTTACCACATTAGAGATGTTTTTATTTATAGTTTGTACAAGTGAAATAAAAAGAGAAATAAATTACTTTTTATTACTCATTTTCTTTATCACTAGCTTCCTCCTCCCTCCCAACATACTTGTTATTTTCTTAAGGTGATTGTATTTCTGGCTTTTTGTTTGTTTTGCACCTTTCCGTATTTGAATTCTGGCCGTCTTTTCTGAGTTGTCTATACTTATTAAAGTTCTGTTTTCCCTACTATTTGCTAACATCATGTAGTTTAGAGTTGTGATATATTTAATTTCTTGCAGAATTTTTTTTGTTTGTCTTAATCATAAGACGTTTATAGCAATGTGACTTCAGCTTGCATATCACTTTTTACATGATTGATGATGATGAGTTACTTTATCTAGTTAGTCATGACAGCAAATTTAATGGACCGAATCACCAACCCGTTTTACCTTTTCATCCTCTTGTACCGAAATCCTAAAATGCATGTGCTATGTGCATTGTATGTGTTTTTTTTGTTTCTTGTGGTTTTTTTTGAGGAAGATGGGCCCTGAGCTAACATCAGTGCCCATCCTCCTCTACTTTATATGTAGGACACCTGCCACAGCATGGCTTGATAAGCAGTGCACAGGTCCATGCCCAGGATGCAAAGCCGTGAACCCCAGGCCGCTGAAGTAGAGAGCGTGAACTTAACCACTATGCCACCGGGCCAGCCCCTATATATAAGTTTTTTTGATCAAACTTAGAAAGATTATGAAAAATACAATGTGCTAGTATTGCCATAAAACTTAGTTGAAGAGTTTAGTAGAGAACTGTTTATGTTCTGCAAGGTTTTCATTTTCGTTGATATAATTTTATTGCTTATGTAGCCTCCATAATATATGCAGTGAAAAAGTAGTGGTCTTGGCTCATGGCTAGACAGGATTGCAAGTGAAATATTTACTCAACAAAAATGATTTCTGCCGTTGTGTGTCACTTAGAAGACAATAGGAATATTTTATTTGCTAAAACAAAATGGGTTCTGCCTCTAACCTTTGTTCCTAGTCCCTGTTTTGCATCATCCTCATTCATTTTGGCACGTCTTTCCTCTCCTCTGTCCTTCCTACTCCTCCAACTCTCCTCCTCATTTCTTGTCATGATCCTGATAGTCTCCAACTTCATCAGCATGGTGAGTCCTGACCTAACTTCCAGTGACTTCTGTGGTGATTTGACTTCCATCCCCATTCCCACTGTTCTTCAGAAATCCTTTGAGATCCATCTATGACACCTGTCACTGCCTGTCTCTCTTCTGTGTCGTTAATTTTTCCTCACCACCAGCTCATTTGTGTCCTTACACCAACATTCTCCTCATCACCCTACTTAGAAAATCCTCCCAAATGCTACATCCACCTCCATTTCTCTGATCCTTTCTACAGCAAAACTCCTCGGAGAATCATCTACACTTAACATCTCCATTTCCCTCATCTTCATTCTTTCTTATACCCACATTCAGGAGGTGTTTGCCCTCACCCCTCCACAGAAGGAGCTCTGGTCAAGGATTCTAAGGACCTGTTCTTTGGCAAATCTAATGCCTAATTCCCAGTCCTCATCTGACTAGACTAACCAGCAGCTTTAAACCAGTTGACCTCTTCCTTCTTTCTGAAATGTCCTTTCACTAGCCATTGTACACCCTGTTCTCTCTCGATCTTCTCGTACATCATTGACTGTTCTTGCTCAGTTTTTTTCGCTGGTTCCTTCCTATTTTGGGAGGGAGCAGTGGGAATGTTCCACCCCAGTGCAGGCAATAAAGAGGGAGCATTCCCTACAGGGAATTTAAAAACAGTAATGAAACTGACTAAAAGTTAGCATGTTCAATTATTATTTTTACCATGCACTGGCAATTCTAAACAGTGTCAGTGACAAAATACTTCTCCTTGCTGACGTGGACTGCTCATAGTGTCGCTTGATTTGGTAGACCCCTGTGTAGGAGTGTACCCTAGGTTCATTCAGGGACCCTCATTCTCTAGGTGCTCTCATTCAGTCTCGTCTCAAGGACCTACACTACCATCTGTATGTTGACCTCTCCTTTCCTTCCTCCTCCCTCCCTCCTTCACTTCTTCCTTTCTTTTCTTCCTTCTTTCTTATCTCTCTCTCAGTCCCTCCCTTTCCTCCTCCCTCTCCCCCTCCACCCCTACACCTGCCCACTTGACACCTTTACTTAGATATATGAATAGGGCATCTCAAACTAAACATGTGCTAAACCACAGACCCAAATCCCCTCCTCCCTCCCAACTTGTTCCACCTACATTTTCCCTCATCCCTGTAAATGGCATCTCCATCCTTCTGATTTCTTGGGGAAAACCGTTGGAGTCATCTTTGAATCTTCTTGTCCTCTCACTTTCCTCATCAAACCCATCGGCAAGTCCTATCTACTCCTCCTTTGAAATATACACCAGTTCCTGTACTGCCTCTTTGGTCCAACCCACCATCATCTCTCACAATATCACCAGTGCCTTATTTTACATGATTTCTCTGTGTAATTTTACACTTATGCCTCAAACTTCTGGAAAAGTTCTTTTCCTTTGGCCCCTGTTTTACCAATCCCTCCAGTCCTGTGCCTACCTCTTTGTTCTCTGTCATTATCTTTTATCACCTTTCAGTAGTCTTCAATGCCACTTATTTCTTAATTTCCCTTCCTGGGAGTTCTGTCCTCAGCCCTCTTCTTCCATACTCTATGTGTTCTTCCTGAGAAGCGTCCTTTACTCACAAGTGTTAGTTCTTACTGCTTCCAAATATTTTCAGCTCAGACTTCACTTCCAAGATCTAGTTCCACAAACTTAAGTGTTTGCTGAACAGCTCTACTCTAGTTCCTGTCCATAATTGAGCTCATCATCTTTTCCCCACCCCAGTCATGACTTTTTAACATTCCTTTTCTCTCTAATGGAATCACTCTTCTTCCTTTTCCCATGATTTCTTCTAGACAGCAATTGATTGTAGTACAGTGAATGTTCCAGTGTCCTTTCTTTCTTTCTTTTTTTTTTTTAACAGTGAAGCTCCTCCTCCTCTATTCCTGCGTCCACAGAGGAACCCAAAGATGCAAATATGACCATGGCACCCCCTGCTGAAAACTCTCACTTTGCCAAAATCGAGGGACTCTTCGCCAATACTTGCATTCAGCCAAATGAGAAAAAAATTGGCTATGTCTCAGAAACCATTTTTTCTACTGCTAATACAATGCAAAGAAAGCAATATGCCCAATTTCATCAATCTGTTTGCTCATTAATGAATGACTTATTAAATAAGCATTTCATGGGTATGCATAAGCATTGTCTTGAAAATTCATAGCAGGTTTCAATAGTACGTTTTTCATTCTTGGCTCCAACCTAGCCTTTCTAATCTTCCTTTTCTTGGGCTATGCATACTTTCACTAACTTTCCCTTTCCAGATTTATTTCACTTATATTTGTATCCATCAGTGCCTAGGTCAATTCTCTTAAGTGTAATTCGAGGTATATGACTATATAAATTTGACCTTTCCTAATGTGGTGAAATGTAGAAAACTCCAAAGGATGAAAACCCAAGGATTATTTACATATAGTTTAGGAAAGTTTTCTGCGTCTTAGGTTAATGGTAAATTTATTTCAACAATTATAGTGTTGATAAAAAGAATTGATCTAGTCATCTGAGGTTTTCTTTTATGGCCTTATATAATTCACAGAAATAAATAAGCCTGCACATGGGAAGCAGTAATTTCTCCCATATATATAACTGTATAGAATGGTTTGTCGTAAGTAGTAGTGGTGCATTCTATGTCGGCATACTTAAGATATTAGATATTTACACAGTGTAGTACAAAGATTGTATTTTCTTGTTTTGCATGATCACCTGGAGGAGCTGATAACAGGCAGTTACCTTTCATCCTTGCAATGGCTTGGTGAGGCAAGCAGAAGAGATCATTTTATCTCCACTTCGCAACAAGAAGACTGGCTCCAAAATGTTAATAGATCTGTTTTACACAGATTGAATCCAGAGTTTTAATTCCTATTTCATATATTTCCCACTTAACTTGCCTTTGTGAAAGCTCTAAAATATTATCCTTGATTCATTATGCATTGCTTTGGAGCAAAAACATATGTTTTGTGCTTTGATGATGTGTTCGGTAGGACATAGGATTTAGGTGACTGCAGTGCAAGGAATAATCTAGAAAATTACTCGAGTCCAATGTTTGTGTACAAAGGGAGATTTTTAGAGTTTTGGAGACTGCCACATTTGCAGACCCATATATTGTGAGACTGTGACTTCTTGGTAAGTTTTCCTCTTAATAGGTGGTCCATGGTGGGGTTTTGAGGAGGGGAGGGGAGAATCCCTCTCTCACCGGAGAGAACCTAGGGCTGATTTGTACATCACTCCCGGTCCTTTAGGGTTCATCTTCTTCACTATAACATTTGTAAATGGCCAAACCAGTGTGAACTGAACACTCTTTACATCTTGGTATACATTCCAGTTTGATTGTAGCATATGTAAGATTTGCTTAAGGATTTAAAAAAAACTTTCAAACTATGTTGCTTAGGAAACCAAAGTTTAGTCTTTTTAACATTTGCTATTTCCAAAATATCTACACAAATAATAGTGGTATTCTAAGGGCTTGAAACATTAACTTAACTGATGGACAGAGAATACGTCAAGTATAAATATAATCTAAAAAGGCATAATACCAAATTGGCATAGTCTTTTCTTTGAATAACTTGTATTCAGCAGGATAGACCAAAGCCAGGAAAGAACCGTGCATGAGTCCAACTACTACTTGTTCAGTCCTAGATGCTTTATGTTCATTAACTTTCCTCCTTATTACATCCTGAAGTCTGGGTATTTTTGTTTCCATTTTCACAGATAGGATCCTGAATTTCAGGGGGGCTAAGTAACTTGGTGGGCCCACTAGCTAGGAAGCAGAGGAGGTGGGCTTCAAGCCCGAGCGTATGTTGTTCTTAAGTGCATGTTTTTGTTCCCCAGCACAAACATACACGTAGGTGTGCTCAATATTCTCCTAATGAAATAGTTTTTTGAACAACACCGGCTTCTAATGGCCAACCAGCTATAGCTGAAGTAGGCGATTTTTATGTCACTGATGTCTCACCTTTTACCTTCGCTTGCTCAAAATTTCAAGCAAAGAGAATGAATCTCAGATAGATAAAAAAAAAAAAAAAAATTGACCGTTATTTCAACACTGGGTTACATTCTCTGGTCCTCCACAGCCAGAGTGAATATGGTTTCGTGGATAATGCTTCCAAAGAAGTATGTCCAAGTATCTCCTGGAAAGTGATTGAAATAAAATCTTGGGAATTCTGAAATCACTACAGAAAACATTTTTTTTAAATCGTGAAACTGATTCATCTCTATATTTGTTGTAGTAATTTTAGAACAATGCCGTCTTAGAGGGAGGCAGCTATCATTGCGAAAGTCTTTGAGGTGAAAGTGTAAGAGAAGTTCTAGAAGCTCCTGAGAACCAAATAATGTGACTGAGATTAAGAAATGCAACTTCCCTGAGGGTAAAGAATACCCTCATAAGGAGTCTTTGAAAGCATTAAAGGAAACAGTGATAAAGATGCACTATTGGATAAACATGTATTTTCTTTTCTATTTTAAAAAATAACTTCAAAAGGCTTTTGATCTAGTTTGAGGCTATTCAGAAAACTTGGTATCTGTGGAGTAGAAAGTAAATGTTTTCATGGATTGAAACCTAGCTATGAGATGCGGAGCAAAGTGTTGAAATAAATCGCCAGTGCTCCGCATGAACATAGGCTGTTTTTGGGTAGGGTGGGGATGAGTGTGTGGACTAGAGATATATCTTATGTTGATGAGCAACCTAGCAAAGCCAACAAAATACGCTAAGGAATGAAAATTGTTTTTAGACAATGTAAAGAAAGATTGTGACAAATCCTTGAAGGACTTACGTCTGGATAACTGGGCAACTGGTTGATAGAAGGGAACAGGATATAATCCCTAAATTATGATATTAGATGTTCAATCTTTTGATTTCAAAACAATCAGATGTGGAGAATCTCATATGGAGAAATGTATTAGGAATTAGCAAATTTAAGAAAAAATATTCCAGTAAGAGCACTTTAAAATATGAGGCATTAAGAAGATATTTGAGTAATTTATTGAAACTAATTGATATCAGGAATTTATTAAATTCTTTTGAGGTCCCATTACACTGAGGTCATAGATGATTCAAGAAGCAGAAAGAAGTGATCACACATTCCTGGCCTAGAGGCCCCAGGAGATACTACTCCCTTACTATAGAAAAAGAACTTCTGGGTAAAACCAGACAGGGCAGGGCAAAGGAGCTTTACTCTGCCAGAAAATAAAAAATTATAAATGCAGCCCCATTCAGATAATTGACACGGGAGCATCCAATGCGTTTCAATCTATTACTGCCTAGAAGAAATAATTTAAGAGAAAGCCCTGCAGGTCAACAAAGATGATGTTGCTTGGTTACTCAAAACCATTTGGTAGCATGCTGAGTTGCGCAGCTTTTTAGAAGAGCACTCTTTGTATCCACATAGGAAAAGGATGGCGTAGACCACTTGAAACCATTTTTAATTGCAAACTTGCTCCATCTGAAAACAGGCTTCCCTTTTGTAACGCACAGGCAAATTCAGAAGTCTTTATTAAAATGTAAACTACCAAGATTGTAATAAATGTTGAATGTGACGTGTTCTTCCAAATATTGATCTTGTTATGATGGATTTGCTTTGAAGGAGTTTGAGCTGTTTTCTTAGGAGGTAGGAAATTCAAAGTTTTTAAACTTCCCGGCCCAGGAGTCCTGGGGGCTGCCTGGAGGCAGCACTGTTCAGGGGACGAATACAGAGCTTTGGCGTCAGACAGGCTCAGTCCAAATCCTACCTCTGCGCTTGGTGCCTTTGGAAAAAAATTACTTAAAAATATCTGAGCTCTGATATCTTATCTCTTCCACAAAAGCAATGGTATTTCTGTTACAGATTTACTGCGAGCATTGAGTACGGAAGTGCATGTTACACGCTTAGCTCTTAACAGGTTTTTAACAAATATTCGCTTATTTTGAAATTTAGAGAACTGCAAATATCTTCTCTTTTGTATTCACAGTCTCTAAAATATCCTTTTACATTGAGTCACAGAGCTATGCTTGAGGTGTGAGGGGCTTCTAAATGGGGAGGAGGAGCTAGAAAGGTTGTGAAACTTGTGGACTCTCTTTTAGAATGTAGTCTTATTCCCCAATTAAAAAATAAGAATTAGGCTCATTTTTTTCTTAATGAATGGAAGTAAAGTGGAACTCAAAATGTCACTTAGGACTACAGAAAATGGTTTTTCTTTCTCTCTATTACTTGAGACCAGTTGACTTAATATTTATTCTGTTTCATAGTATATTTTTCATTATATGTGCTAAACATTTTGCCAAAAATAGTGATATACTTTATTTTTTTAACGTATTAGCCAATCGGTGGAAGGGGGTGAGATGTGGAAGTTTTGTCTCAGACAAATACTGTCTCAGTACTATATTTGGCAGCTTAAACGTTCACGCATTATTTCAAAAATTCCAGTTTGCACTGAACTTGTGCCAAATGCTTCCCAAATTTTGCTGATAAGAATATAAAAAGCACATGGCTGTTGTGATCAAGTGTAGATTGGACTAGATTTACTCCCAAATTGCAACAAGCAATCTTAAACTTAGAATTCTCTGTTTATGTACCTAGACTGTTTAAAAAAATTAAAAATTCCAGATCTTTCCCTGATCATTAGATTTGTATTGATTATAGTTTGTAAAACATATTATTCCAATTAGCAGGGAAAAAAAGAAGATTTGCCAGATGAGAACTTGATAATACTTGAACTAAGATTAAATGCCTGAAAGTTATCAGTTTACTTGCCAGAGTCAATATTATTTGTAAAAGGGAGGGGAAGGATGAAAAGGAATCACGAGATGGATAAGCTTGTGAGTAGGTGTGGCAGTGCAAGGACATGAGACAGAGCTGTGGCGAGAACTTGAATTCTCATAATTAAAGGGAAGGGAACATTACAGTTTAGGTTTTAAGTGTTGTCATTGGAGATGTAACCATTTGGGTTAGGCTATGGGAATAGGTGGTTAGCAGAATTCAGGCCAAATGAGAAAAATGAACTTGAGAAATCCCTGTAGAATCAAAAAGAAAGCTGCTTTTAGGATTTTAAAAATATGGCTCAGTATAGCATTGTGGTTAAGAGAACTAGTCCTGAAATAAAACTATGTGGGTTCAAATCATATAGTTCCATTGCTTGCTAGGGGTGTCCTAGCGGATATAAGGGGAGTCGGTCAGTACCTGGCACAGAGCAAAGACTCTGTAAGACGTTGCTGTTGGTGATGGTGTTTGTGGTGATCAATACACTGTTCCACAGACAATGCGGCCAATTACTCTCGTGTTGTGTTAATAAAAATAGAGCAATTTGGTACCATTTTCAAATGTGTGATCATCTCCAAATTGACGGATGAGAGTAGAATGCTGGATAAACTAAGTCAGTGGTATTATTTTTTAATAGTATTAAACCAGAAAGGTCAGGTGCTAGAGAACACAAATTAGTAATCTAATTAAGTCACCAGTGAAGGAGACAGATCGTGTTAACAGCAGTCAGATTTGTTATTACAAAGCAATTATTAAAGTGAAATATTGAAAGACGCTGTGTATCCTTATGAGATTTTAAACATTTCATTTTACACAGGCAGAAAAGTATAGATTAATCAGTTCGTTTGATAAGTTAAAAGCTTCCTGATTAAAATATTTATATCATTTGTATAAAGGGAGCAACACTGTTGAGAATCTAAAAAGAATTCTGTGGCAATCCTGAATTACATTCCTTTATAAAATTATTTGCATAAGCCGCTCTCATTGGAGCGGTCTCCAAACGCCACGTAACCTAATTTGCGAGATTAAATAACAGTTTCTGGTTTTGACATTTGGTACATTTCCTTGAATCACTATCAAATGAAATGATTTCAGTGTGGCACCAAACTATTATTTGGTTACATTTATATTCAAGGAATGTAAATCTTTTATGAAATATCAGAATTTTAGCAAGACTAGTGAAAACTTTCCTTCTTTTTTTTCCTCACTTGGTTTCTGGCCTTCACAAAGATAGGAAAACCTTTACAGGCTCTTAAATATCACGGTATTACAACTGGACACATCCCAAATTTCACAGACTTTTATACCAGGCTGACCTGGGTTGCGTTCTAGGTTCTGTCACTTTCCAACTTGGTGACCCGGGGCAAGTTCCTTTTGAGCCCAAGTCTCCTGATTTGTAAATAAGGATTAATAATCGCCTCAGGATTTTATTGTGAGGATCACATGACTGTTTTTACACAAATAGCTTATCATAGTACCTGGCACAGATATAAACTTAGTAAGTTGTTGTTTTATTTTTGTTTTCGTGCATCTTTAAGGACTACAGTCATTTGGTCAAATTCACTTAGGTGCTGCTAATAACTTTGAACAAGTCTATTTGATTCTTTGAAGTGTGGGTGCGTGTGTGTATGCGTGTGTGTGTGGAATGGTAAGGATTCTTTGATAAATTGTGTATTTTGTGCTAGAAAAGAGGGAAAGATGATGGTTTTGCATGCATTTTTATATGTGTAACAGGAATTAGTATCTGTTTTTGGTGTAATTGAAAGAGCTTTGAATTTAGAGTCTGGGGCCTCTGAGAAGCTTTTGTAAAATTCTCATCTTGAGATGCATTTGTTTCAGGATATAGGGTGTAGATTAGTATTTTGAATAAAAGTGCCCGAGATGACTTCGATAAGCCTCACTCTGTCCTTAGTTGGGACTCTGTGAAGATGAAAGTTCTCGAGGAACTCACAATTTATTGGGGAAATACACATGGATCATGTAAACAATTATCACAATACATGATGAGTGCTGAAACGTGTGTATAAGCTAATTGTCGTGGGAGCACAGAGGATGTGACACTTGCTTTGGATTTTGCGGGAAGAATGAGAGTTTAACAGGAGAAGAACAGAAAGACCTTCAAAAAGTAAAAGGAACAAGATTGATCAAGGCATAAAGAGATGAGAGGTTGCCAAGAGGAAGGAGGTGGGCTTCTTGAGTGACATCTTGGATGGGCATCAATACAGTGATCTATTTGGAAGTTATTCTTGGATTTATAAGCAAGGACTCAGGATAAATTCTTCCTTTCAAGACTAATTTAAAATATAGTTACAAGAAAACATAGTGGTTTTTCATTGCTGTTTTTGAGGAGAGGGCCCTGACTGTTTATTATGATTGTATTGTTTTTAAATAGTTTACCCACCAAAGGCCAAAGGTTTTGTACATAGCAGGAAAAACAATTAGTAAATGCAATGATAGTGCCTTGGTATGCACATCTATTTTCAAGGTTAATTATTTGTTTAATTAAAGCTTTCAGAATCAACCAGAGATTCTATTACCTGGAAATATTAGATAAACGTGAGTCTCTTTGGCAGTATAAGAATTGTGTGACAACTTTTTTAACCTCTCAGTAAGTTCTGGCCTTTTCTCACTTTGAAGACAATATCACTTTTTACCTTTGTTTGTATTATTTTCTGTCACAATTGTTGCTTACTTATACAATTACATCTGCATTTTACAAATGAGGGAATTGAGGCTTAGAAAGATTAAGTAATATACCTGAGGTCCCATACTTAGAAAGTGGTAGGGCCATGTACTCAAGCAATTCTGTATTCTTGAAAGATAGCGCTTGAAATATTATGAGAGATTAGATTGGAAAGACAAGGAATTCGAGACAGGGAGATTGTTGTGGAGCTATTGAAATTGTCAGGAAAGAGACGATGACAGAGGAACAGAGAAACACATGACAAGAGACATGGTAAATGGAATCAACAGCATATGATGACTTGGTGTGGAGAAAGAATGAGGTGTTGATGGTGATTTCTGAGGTCTCGTTGTTTTTTATAGATTTCCCTACAACAAGGAACACAAAAGACGAATGGAGTTAGAAGCAAATAATGATTTGTGTTGGGGGTTGAGTTTCGCAAACCAGGACATTGTTGGCACGTCTGCTCTGTAGCTCAAATAAAAGATCAGAATAAACACGTGGATTTACTGATGACTTGGACATATTCTTCAGGTTTCCTCAAGCGCTTGTTTTTTTGCTTTGGTGTCTCACATCAGCTATCATATGTTGAGGGTTTTTTTTTTTTTCTCTTCTGACACCTTGACAGAGAAGTCAAAGTAACCTCATGATTTATGTAATGTGCCATTGTCGTTATAACACATAATCCTATAATGTAGACTTGGCCAGATATCCAAGAGGTAAACATCAGCGTGAGCCTTTCCTGCTTCCGTCTTTTATCTGTGTTATTGTCTTTGGTGTGTGCTGCTGATCACTGAGAATTAGATCTAAGCTTACTACTCCTTGACTTCCTTTGCCGACCACGGCTCACTGGGATGTAGGGTGCCCTGGAGACTCACTTGATGCTTATGTCTTTGAAGGTCAGATTTGGGGTTCTTGTGACATTGGCTGCAAGTGCAGAGCTGGATGCGATATGCTGATTACCTCTCCCTCTGATGTCCTCTGCAGAAACTGCCTCTTTGGGAGCCAGGACCTGTGAGGATGATCTTGCTGAGCAGCAGTTGAGAGTAAGCTCAGGTAACCGATCTGTTCCTTCCCAAAACCTTGTCTGTCCTAAATGAGTTCCATTTGTTACTTTCATAATTTATGTAATAAATGTATCTCTGGAACTGGTCTAATTACATCTGGTCAGATCCCTTATACAAGTAAGTTAAAAGCAAAATCAAACATACCCAATATTTGGATGCGTATGTAAAGTAACTTCTCAAAGAGATAAGTAACTTCTGCTGGACAATTTCTCACATCTGCATTTGTACACTATGAAGTTTGACCTGAATGGTTAGGTTTATACAAAGTATAAGGCAATAATCCAGATATTATTTTTCCCCGAGTGAAACGTCCTGGTTGGTGGAGTTATTTTTGCTCGATATTATTTTTCCCTAAGTCAGACGACCTGGTTAGTGGAGTTATTTTTGGCCATTAATGAGTTGATTGGATTTTGTACGGCCATGTCAACGCATTTAGTCAACCCTATGCTTTGCGTGTGTATGTGTATGTTAAAAAATGACGGCTCTGCTTTCTTAGCTGCATTATATTCAGATAATTTAAGAGGAAATTCACCCACATTGCTATAACACACCTCATTATTTCTGCTTATATAAGCGTGATCCCAGTCTCCAGATTTATACAATTGGAATAATAATGTGCTACATAGAAAAAAATGATTATAAAAAGTCCTTCACATTCATAATGGGGGATTGAAATACTTAAAAAAAATTTGCAAGTAAAAACATTCCTCCAATATAAAGTCAGGACTTCCCTCTTAAAAATTTTTTCAAAATTAAGTTTACCTTCACCTATGCATGTCTCATGAATGCTTTTTTTATTTTATATGTTATTTTTCCCTAGAAAACTAGAGAGCATATTTAAGATAAAATAACATAAACCCAGTTCCCCTCTCCCACCTCAAGCCAATCAAAAGATTTCATTAATGACCAGATTGGAAGTAATAAGGCAAAAATGAGGACTGTGACGAAAATGTCAAACCAAAGAGAGACCATTCCCTGTCAATACATTTCTTTATTGTTTTGTAAACAGAGACACCAAAATCTACGTCTTCATCTCAATCTCTCTGAGAAGCTTTATATTTAGATACTTCCATGCTTTCTGGATATTTTCATGGAGCTGTTCCACAGAGAAGTCAAATATAACGAGTTCCAAATTGGACTTCTCTTTTATGCCTACCTGTTTTTTCTGTTGTCTCCATCTCAATTGATATCATACCATAGACCTGGTTACCCCAAGTAAGAAAACTAGGAATCATCAATTTCACTCAAAATACAAGGATTGCTGGACATGAGTTATGAATAAGACAAATGAGTTTCCCCAGTTTTAGACAATATTTCTACACAAATGTTATTTTCAGATTGCAATAAATGTGATGAAGTAAAAGAGATAATGTGCTACAGCAGAGGTTCTCGAAGTATGATCCCTTTACAAGCAGCACAGCACAACCTGGGAGCTGGTAAGAATGCAGATTCTTGGGCCCCACCTCACACTTACTGAATCAGTAACACTGAGGATGGGGCATCTGTGGTTTAACGAGCCCTCCAGGTGATAGCAGTTCCCACTACAGTCTGAGGACCCCACCATGTGACCAGTGATGCACTACTTTAGAAGCAGTGGCCAGAGAAGTTCTCAGAGGAAATGACAGGTGAGCTGAGTCCTAAATAATGAGAAGGAGCCAATTAAGCAGAGTCTGGGGAAATGGGTTCCAGACAGGTGGGAAGAAGTTGGTCCTATTCCTGGAAAGGAAAGAAGGCTAACGCGAAGAAAGATGAGTGAGTGAGAAGAGCAGCATAAGGTGAAGTCATAAAGGAAGACAAAGCCCTGATCATTTCAATCACAGTAAGGAGTTGATATGTTATTCTAAGTGAAATAGGAAGCCATGGCAGGGTTGAAACAGAACAGCTTTATTTTATTTGGATGTAACGAATAAATTGTAGGAAAGCAAGAGCAAATCTTAGTTATGAGACCATTTCAAAATACCAGTAAGCAATCAAGGGTACTGGCAATGGAAATGTAAAGAAGTAGATGGATGTAGTTTATACTAAATATTTTGCAATTAGTATTAATGGGACTTTTTGATGGCTTGTACGTGTATAAGACGGAAAGAGAAGAGTCAAAGAGGACTCTTGCTTTTGGTGGATGGTGGCACTATTAACTGAGATGGTGGAGACTGAGGAGACACGGAAGGAGGTGTGTTAAGGGGGGTCGAGAGCTCTGATTTGGGCATGTTAGGTTTGATATATCTTCTAAACATCCAAATGGAGATATAAAATTTTAAAGCCCTGGATCTGGATGAGATTATCTAGGGAGATCGTTATTTTTCCTCAAATCAAACGTTCTTTTTTGTAGATAGAGAAGTAGGAAGAGAAGACAATAGGGCTTAGGACCAACACTGGAAACATTCCAATATTTAGATTCTTAATGGAGGAGGCCTCAGCGAAAGAGAATAAGGAAGAACTTTCAGAGAAGTAGGATGAAAACTGCGATAGTCCCATGGAATGAAATTCAAGAGAGCGAACTTTTTCAAGGAGAAGAGAGTACTAATATCTGTTGAGCAAAGAAAGTTAAGTAAGATGTAGACGGAAAAGTGACTGTTGGATTTCGCAGCATGGAAGTCATTGGCGGCTTTGAGAAGAGCAGTTGGTGTGAAGCCACTCTTGAGAGGGTTGAATAATGAATGTGATTTAGTAGAAAGAGAAAATGCAAAAAAAATGCAAACCAGACTCAAACCAAACCAATGCTCCTTTGAAGTTTTATTGAAGGGGAATAGAGAAACAGCATTGCTTTTGACCTCCTCCTTTTCTTCTCTGAATTTTGCTTTCTAAATTCAATTCAATGTTCCAACTAGCGTGTATTGCCTGCCTACTGTATTTCAGGCACCAATCCAGGTGTTTTTGGCAAAAAGATAAATAAGATATTCACTGTTTTCGGTACAGGTGTATCTATTAGGAGAAGTAGTAGTTTCCACATATAGGGTAAGTGGTTTGACATCAATGCACAAGAAAAAGAAAAAAATAAAACTTATCCATAAACATTGATACTAGTTTAACATTCAGGGAAGACTTTTTGGAGAAAGAAGCAATTAGTAGTAATGCAGCTAGTACTTTTTAATACTTATTTTGTGTTAAGCTTTATGCTGACTGGTTTTTATACATTATCTTCTAACAAACTTATGAGGTAGGTATTATTAACTCCATTTTTACCGGTGATGAAACTGATATTTCCCAAGCTGGGCTTGAAGGAAAAGTGGGAGTTATATAGTGGAGAAAAGTGGTTCTAGGAAAGACAAGAAAATATAATGGTATGTTTTATAAGGAGGAAGAGGGCATTAATAACAGTTGCGTATTTCTACAACAGTGGTTCTCATAGTGTGGTCCCTGGAAACTTAGAAGTGCAAATTCTCAGGCCTCACTCTGCACCCACGGAATCAGAAACTCCAGGGGTGGAGCACAGCAGTCTGTTTTAATAAGTCTTCCAGGTGATTCTGATGCCCTAGAGTTTGAGAAGATTATACTTAAGCATTAAATGCTAGGTAGGAAGTGAAGAAAGATGAGATTGGAATGTAGACGAGGACCAGGTACCTTGCCACATACAGAAGATTGAGCTTTTTCTTTGTAAGTGATGGGAGTCACTGAAAGATTTCGAGTAGGGAAATCACATTTAAGTAGATCATATGGATGATAGATTTGGAGGTGCGGGGGTGCTGGACAGGAGACAATGGAGGAGTCCAAGCAAGAATTCTTACAAGATGGCTGTCATGAAGAGATGCTCAATATATAAAGCTAAAGATGTTGAAGTTACTCTTCTCTGCTTCCTCTTTAAATGCTTACTCCATGGGCTTAAAAAGTATGCAGTGTTTTCCTTACAAGATTCAGAGGGTTCCCAAACCCAACTGTGTAATAAAGCATTGGGAACCGAGCACAACTGGCTGGTGCTTAGATCAGAGAGATATCACTGAAGTAGATTTGCTTAGAAATTGCAGTTATAATTTTATAGATAAATTAATAGTGATTTTCTCATCATTTACATTGTTCAAATGAAAATGCTCTAAGCTAGTCATTCAAAAACTTTTAAATATAGTTTATGTATGTATATAGAGTAACTTATAAGATCATCATTTTAAGCATGATAAAAATGCTAAGGGAGGTTAATTGTACCATACTTCTATAATCTAAGACTACAGTATTATTTTATCTTCTTCCTTTTGTTTTGAATCATTTTGAAATAAAAATGTATTATTTATCTGAAAATTGGGAGGTTCTACTGGACCCTAATATACATTTTAAGCTTAAGTACATTCCTATCATAAAGTTTAACACATGAATAAATACTGTATTTTTTATATTCCAGGAGGCAAAAGAATAATTAAGAATACATATACTGTGAATACAACAGAAATATGAAATGCTATAATACTTTTATTATTCTTACATGTAATATATTGGCAAAGAATCTTATTGATGAAAATGAAAACTGCTTTGGCATTTTTATTTTGGAATTTGATATAATTTAGTATCTCTACTTTGGAATTTTATGTAATGGAATTTTATATAATTTCCCTCAGTTCTAAGGCATCCCTTTAATACATTTCGTGTCTCATATATACATATAAATATATCTTTTTCCTATAAAGCATTTTACATTTTACAGCATTTTACAACTGAGGAAATGTGGTATTTGAAAATTAGAATGTAGTCACACCTTCCTTAACCCCAAATCCAACCTATAATATTTCTAGAGAAAGTGGTTTCTCCACCTTAATACTCTTGACTCTAAAGTCTGTTTATGAAATGAATGTCAAATTTGTTTCCGAAAGTCTCAAGAATGAAAGTCACTTTTTTTCTGACTTGTATGAAACTTTATGGGGTATATAAGTTACCCTTTGATTATTTTTTGCATGATTAAAAATTCGCAAAGTTCTATGGCTCCAAAGAGCCTATCTGTAATAAACAGCTTTCACCTTCTAAACCACAAAACGGGTCTGAATTGCTTGAGCATTAGAACTAATTGCCTGCCTACTTCAAAGGAGGAACCAGAAAAGAGAGGGGGAAAGAAAGTCACAGAGCAGAGGCCGTGCGGGCAAATCCACCTCTTGAGGTTATGAGTTGTGGCTTGGAATAGCCCGGCGAAGTTATGGCCTCAGAGCTGCTGTTTGCGATTAAGTTGATGGGGAGCGTCTATCCCACAGTCTTGCCCTGCTGCTGACACAGAGTCTTTGTTCACATTCAGATTTCTCAAACTGTTGCCAGGGTCAGGCTGAGGTCAGACACCACAGTGATGTATAGAAGAACATGTCTGGGAATTTCTCTCACACTTACAACACTTACTAGAAAATGAAGAAGATCCTGCAAAGCTGTCTGATGAGACCCAGATTATACTGTAGTTTTTCTTTGAGTACCTGCATAATTTTCCTTTTCTTCTCCTGACACACAATGTTTTATTAATGTGAGTTCCGATAGCCCTTACAATTTTATGTCCCCTCAAGATAAGGACACTCAGTAGTACTCTGACACTTCATTTTCCAGCCCTGGGGGAAAGGTCCAGTAAATCTACTCAAAGAAGCCTTGCATCTCTTCCCCAGGATGAGCTGAAAAGTAATTGCCATGGGCTGTCGTAGGTCGCGAGCCTGACACTGGATGTCGCGTCATGTGTGTGGACTTGGCAGGGACACAGCCCAAGCCAGTCATGATCTCAGCTTTCCAGCCTTCCAAACTGAGCCGGGCCACTGTCCCCACCCAGGCCGGCCCCATGCTGGGAGGAGGGAGCCTGTGTTTGATCAGTAATTATCACTGACGGGTGAAAGCAGCCTAGAGCCATAAGAAGTGTTGATTCTCTCCTCTTAAAGTAAAATTTCCATGTGTGTCTGCCTGGAAGAGAAGCTTTCCCCAAACCCTCAGATGCCTGACCCTCCGAGAGGACCTCCCCTCTGCTTTGGTGCAGTGGCAAAGCGCAGCTATGGAATAAATGGATTTGGATGGTGCCTTTGAGGACTCACAGTTGAGACAAACTCTTAGTTTGAGTGTATTAAATGTCCTTTTTTCCCCCTTAGGTTTTGGGAGTTTCCCCCATTAAGCCCCAAACTGCCCCCTTCTGTTGTTTTCTGCTTCCACAGTTGCAGAGCATGGCTAGCAAGTAAGGCACTAAATAGCGATTTTCTTTTTCTTTTTTTTTTTTTTTTTGTGCTCAGCTGCTACATATGACAGTGGATATTTCATTCTGCTGTCAGAACGTTATTAATAAAACATGGGGTATGGAGAGGGCCACGATTTCCCCTTTCAATCACTATAGCATTTGCAATGAAAATTTTATGCAGTGTGTAATTTTCAGTTAATGCTTGACACTTAAAGTGTCCGTAGCAGCGTTTTGTCTGGTTATTGAAGGGTTAATTGTATCATGTTCTCTGCATAAAAGCTCTGCTTATCAAAAGCAAATAGAAGAGTGTATGCAAATGTGTGTCGATGACCTTTTGCCTTTCCAGGGTTAATTTATATGGTCATTAAAGATTTTATGAAATTGAGCAGCCTGGTGCTTCAAATCCCATTTTACCTTCTTCTCCTAATTTATGTAATTCCTACCTGAACAGGAGAATATGGTTTTTATTTTTTGTGCTGCAATGAAAACAGCATGGCATGCTGTGGGGAGTTGCGAGCCTGGTTATCTGGCATTACTCAGATTGCTAAAAATTCATTAAAATGTGACATCAGCACAGTGAGAGACAAATGATCACAGGATGAAAGAGAACAGTGGGCCTTTCACGGATTAGTGCGACACAGACCCAGCATAGAGGCTAACTGCATAAACAGATTAATCCACCAGCAGCAGCATAGCTAAGATTTACAGAATAATTAAATCGGGTTGAGTTACTATGAGGATTTCCATGTAATCTAGCTGGTGTGAACCCGTGAATGAGGTGTGGGGTGATGTGGTTGTCAGAGAAGTACACCGTCTTATATCCTAGGCCCTGCACAGCTCCCCCTATAGAAAACAAAAAATCCCAATGTCACTGAAGTTTTGAGACCTTACACTGACAAATCCCAAAGAATTCCTCTGGGGTCTGGGGATGGAAGGCAGGAATAACACCTGTCTTACATTTAACCCATCGTTATCACATTATTTCACAAGGAAATTTCTCTAAGAATTTGATTTGTTCTGCCATCTATACAAGTGCATGGAACAGTGGGTCCATGTTGTTTAGAAGGTTCTACTCCTGAAATGACAGAATCGCCTGACTCCCATTTTTAAAGCTTTCTTGTTTAATCTGTACTTAAAATGATTTGTTTTAATTTAGTAGAGGCACATTTTCTCAACGGATATAAAAGAAGTTGCTTTAGATAAAAATTTGCATTGAAATAGTCAGCAGGTTCTAACGCAGACTTTTGAATAAATTTCTGTTCTTTCTTGGGAATGAATGTCTGCAGGTGATTCATAAAGAACAACGGTTTTAAATGGTCACTTCGTTTATTTTCGTGTGCATTTTGCTGGGGTTTTGAATGCTACTGACTGGTCTGCCTCTTTTAACAGAAGAACAAAGTGAGGAGGCAGAAGGAGCGATCAAACCTACAGCAGTGGCAGAGGATGATGAGAAAGACACAAGTGAGAGAGACAATAGTGAAGGCAAAAACTCTAATAAAGACTCTGGTAAGATGCTGAAATCCTTAACCTTTCCTTCCCCCACCTCCATTCCCTCCAATCAGCCTTTCCTTCACCCCCTCCCAAGCTTATTAAAAGCTTTTATTCATTTTAAACTGTCTGAACATTCCCACTACTATTCATTGCATGTGCATTTGCCATGTGATTTCTATCAGTAGCCTCCCATTGACCTATTTTTAATCATAACCATCTGACAGAATAGATGTGGATAAGTTGAAGAATATTACAGGACGACCAGCGAGATTATTTTTTAATCAAATCAGTTTGTGTGCTTGTAATTTTTTAAGCGCCTTTCATTAATCTTCGCTATACTTGTGATGCCTCTGATGGC
This sequence comes from Equus quagga, assembly GCF_021613505.1. Taxonomy (NCBI): domain Eukaryota; kingdom Metazoa; phylum Chordata; class Mammalia; order Perissodactyla; family Equidae; genus Equus; species Equus quagga. The sequence goes on from NC_060282.1 coordinate 73,279,166, forward strand.
ATATTAATTTTTCATAAGCACAGGATTAGGTATCACTTGAATCTTTTCATTCAATCACATGCGCCGCCCCCCAACCACGTAACCCTAAAAATAAATGTTATTTTTCCTTGCTTTTTTGCAACTTCTACTCAGGAATTTGCCCTTTTTAAGGGCATCTATTTGAGGCATTTCAAACAAATCCAGTGAAAAAGTTTACAGATGATTCAGCCTAAGAAAGAGGAAATATCATTGAAAAGGGATTAGGTGCTGGGTAATTTTGATCTTCTAGAATAGACAAATCCCAGTAATGAAAGCTACTGTCTTTGAAAACAAACCTTTGTGTCATGACATTTACTTGTGCACAAACAAACCCTAGGCCAGCATCTGGTGTGGATACCTAAGGCTTTTTCTGTGTTTGATTTGGCAAATATATGACTTCATCCATGCTTTGTATGTATGAGATGGAAATCTATGGTCGCAATGAATATTACATTGGCTACTTTTGCTGCACGCTATACCTAGTTTTATTATGTTGGACTCATTGAAGCAGAAGAAGTGCTGAAACGGGTTCAAGCCTATTAGTTTCAGGTAGTCATCTATCTTTCCCTTGAATTCCAGTGACAGCCGCATATAAAGAAGCTTGTTTTCACTATGAAGACATTGGGTCATGCAAAAAATATCATTTTTACGTGCAAGTTTATTTAAACCTGAGTTATCCCATATTTGTAATTCAGTCTTTGCATATCTAAGATTTACATTCCCTTCAGAAATTATTTGAAGGGCCTCTCTGCTCCCTGCCCCACACCCTTCAATGCTAAATTTCTCTCAGGAGTCCAGTGAGAAACGCGCCATTTAAATTTGCATCCAGGATATGGTGGCTGACATATGATTCTAATTTGATTTAAAAAGAGGAGCTAAGGTTGGTATGGAGCCTAAAGCAATGTGAAAAAGATGCCATAGCTGTATATTAGTAAGCTGGTTCCTAGGGTTACTGACAAGGAATTTGAAGTACCTTGTGTTCCGTTAAGGTCAAGGGCAGTGTCATCTAAACCTCCTTTGAAAGGAATGAGCAATAGCAAGGTTGTCAGTTTATTCACTCTATAGGATGGACCTCATCAAGGCTAGCTGCTTGACCAGATCAGAGAAGGCAGGATTCTGTCTGCATTCAGTGGTGTCTTTCTTACAGTTGTATCAAAAGAGATTGCAGAGTATATTCCCCCATTCTTTAGGAGATGTGTAATACACACAGATAACACCGTAGTGTTCATTGAGTAGTACTTAGGTATATGACATTATACTTGGTTTTAAATATCTAATACCTTGTAAAGAATGGATCCTAGGAATCTCTTGAAAATGGCTCCAGTCTTACCATTGAGGGAAGAGTCTCTTTTGGAACATACCCTGGATGCGGGGCTCTATCTCCACCAGCACTGTTTACTGCTCTGCATAAATAATGGACTCGATCACTCCCTAATGGGCTGATGAGTTATTGTCCTTTCTTGGGCGCCTAATTGTATCATCTAGACAGGACTCGGGCAACTGAGAGGATACAGAGCATTGCATAATGGTAGTTGTTTAAAACAAATTTTTATCCCTGCAGAAATGCCTCCCCAGGTATATCTATAGGGATAAAAATGGGCTTTAAGAACCAACTAAAAGCAATTACTGAGATGCAAATATTTAGCCTTGAAACCTTGCAGACTTCAAGTCGTCTCTTCTTATTGACAACTAACATGACGTTTCAGCAAAGTTTTCTGCTTTCTAAATTGAATCTGATTAGGTGAAAAAATTATTACGTGAAGTTTTTCCTTGTAAATAATTCTAGTGATTGTATAACCACTATGTGTATGTTGTTTTTGCCTTATGTCAGTTATAAATGTCAAAAATACCGGCAAACTTAGAGATTAATCACTGTCTTCATGTGTTAGATGGGAAAACAGTATGACCCCACTTTCACGTGGAATTTTTGAGGCAGGAAGGAATTAACACACGTTAGGAAGGCTGCGTTTGTGGAAGCTGTTGTGCTGTATTGCTGATATTAATCTCTAGGACTGGAGCTCTCCAAATGAGACATGGCAATATGCAAGTTATATTTGTTGAATATTCATTCATAATAGAAAAGCCTGCTAATGCCTCATTTATATTGTCATTTAAATCTAGTGCCACTTTAGATTAATTATAATCCAAATTATAGCTCTGTGCAGTACAAGAATTAATATAGAGTTTATCCAGATTAATACATTTGCATTGAAAATGTAATATGTCTCTGCCATGGCTAAGGGGACCACTTTTTAATAAGGAAGTAAACATGAGGAAAGATGGAAATTATCCTTCATTATTGCAATTAAAATTATCCTTTCATTCTAGTCTCATTAGAAAGAATACTGTACCAGTAATTATAATTTAGAATTATTTGGAGTTGAATAGCATCTTCTCTTATATCCGAGTTTTATAGTATTCAAACTTTATCAAATACATTGATTCATAAATAACAATTCAGTATTTATTTTATTGTTTTTTCCAGATTTGCTTTGAGTACACATGTGTCATTGGATTTTCCTCACTTGTTATGAGTATGAACCATTTTACAACCTTCTGTATTTTAGGGATTGAAAATTATTAAGTAGGCGGCTTCTGAATTGAAATGAATTATGTCATTTTTATATTAGCGATCTCATGCAAGTTAAATAATCCCATAATGGACAGATAATCATTGGATTATCTATTTGGCAGCACTTATTTGTAATTGGACTTCATTTTTTAGTTAAAACGCTTTAAGATGACATTGTTTTTTGAGAAGATTGTGATGTCCTTAATAACACAAAATGAATTATGATCCCACTTCAAGATTTCGTGTAGGGTAACAAACAGGGTTCATTTCAAATAAAGTTGTAGACGTAAACTATGAATAATCACAAAACTTAATTGAAACCTTCCTAAAATTGATTGGCCCTTATTTAATGCAAGATATTTCTAGCATAAGACAATTCAGAAAAAGACCCCAGAGTGGGTTCCCTTTAATTTGCTAGAGAGTCCATAATACCTGAAATAGCAGCACCCCTTTGAGTAGAAAAGGCATGCGTGCATAAAATGTAACTTCCATCATCTTTGCAAATAATCCTGATGATCTGCCTGTCCTCAAGTCTGTTTTGTCATTTGTTTTACATCTCAGCATTCTCAGCTTTTTCTTATCAACGGTGTGCATTTCTGGGGGGCCTAGCTACAGTTAGGGGGTCTAGCCTTTATTTATAACTTCTTTTTAATTTGAAATAAAGTGGTCTTTAGGAAGCTCATAGCTTACATTAAGATCATGGTTTAATTAACTAAGTTAATTAGGCAAAAAATATTGAAGTTGACACATATATTGGGTGGAATACTGTAGCCAGGAGTTACCATAATGGCTATGAAATAATGATCCTAAAGTTTAACTCTTACTTTCTTGATGCAGCATGGAGCAACACTAAATTCGAAAGCAGTTATATTGTTGATGAATATTAATAGGCATAAAAATGAGAACATGGATTAGTGATACCAAATATGTACACCAATGAATAGTGTAGTCTTAGTAAAATGTTTCAAACATTGAAGAATCAGTAAGTTTTTTGATCCTTTTATAGTCCCGATATTAGAATATATATGCTTATGAAAATTAGGCCATAGCTCTGCATTTAATAGATTTAGGAATTCCTGGAAGGTTTATTCTTTTCCGATGTTCTCTAGGGCCTGCAAGCAACAAGAGTCGTGAAAATTCTCTTTCAACTTGTCTGTGACAGTCTTCCATAGCATAGAGAATTGGACCAGCTTTTTATTGGGTGATGTCCAATTCTACCATGTACAAAAGAGTGATAAGGAAATATGACATAGTATTATTCTCTTAGGTGAACATATTCTTTCTCATCCATGGGGAATTTTTGAAGAAGAATCTTCTAGTCTCACAAGTGAAAGCAACTGATATGCATTTGCTAATTTAAATGACAACCATTTTATACAACTTGATCTGACACCTTTAGTAAATTTTATTTGCAAACACTATGTATCATATTGTTTTCTTAAATGTTTATTTTTAATACTTTTAACAGCACAAATACACTCTGCTTTGAGAAAGAAAAACATATTTTTGATGCCAGAACTAATTATGAAATAAACATTGCTGTGTTTGACATATTTTTAGATATCAAATACTTGAATATTGTTTAATCAATGTAATGAAACTTTTCAGTTTATCTCAAATTTAAGTTCCCTCAGATACAAATATGATAAATTATTTTTTCAGATATCTAGAAAGAACATAATTTTCTCCAAGATATATATATATATATATATATATATATATCTTAGATATATATCTCTATATGTAAGTGTGTGTGTGTATATATATATATAGGAGCAAATGTACCAAGTCAAATAACATCTAGTATTTGTCAATCTAGAAATCAATATCAGTGTAATTTGTTGAATACATAGCATTAGTTCTATACCTACCGTGAACCCCGAGAAGTAAAATTACTGTCATTACGTCATTTAAATTCTATTTTAATTTTGGTCCCCTCAGAGTCACTCTTACTTTTAAATTTCTTTCTGAATTTGAAATTCTTGAAATTATTTATGTGGTGTAAAACAGGCATCTCTATCCAGGATTAAAAAAGAATGTATTTTCTGGTTCATTTTTATTTTGTTTCCCTAACATCCTTGACCTTATTTTTAAATTAAAACTGGGTTATTTTGCAGTAAGGTGCAATTTGTTCATTTATATGAACCGTCTGTGGATTGAAAAAAATCAAGATAAATCTTCATGCACAGCATACAATCAGATTACGCCTAGACTCTATATTTACGCTGGGTCCGATAGCGATCAATGGTTTAGCTTCATTGCATTTCCAGATGTATTTGCACCCAGTTGTCCAGCGATAGCATCCTCACCCTGGAAATAATTTAGTTGCAAATTGACTGGAAGATGGTGAAAATTGAAAGTTAAAATTAGAAATACTCATAATAAACAGCAGAAAAAAGGTCAGATGATGCCGCGCTATGATGAGATTGGAATGGCTGGTAAATGAGGTTTTGTGTTTGTCGTGAGATGTATGTGACATGCCTACCCAACGTCCCTGTAATATCCAGCCTCGCAGAGGAGATTATCGGGAAAATTGATGCTGGGAAGAATTTTCTGTTAGATTGGGAAATTAGAAGCACACTCTTTTCTTTGATGTGTGTGAGGCTCCTACACATTACATTGCTCATCTGGGCGAAATTTTAAACCATCTTTAACACTGAATATTCGGATTAACCTCATAAAGCAATTGTCTTCTTGAGATCTGGGCTGCCATGTTACGCCTGCAGTCAACTGCTGAAACATTTAAAACAAAGAATGACAAAAAGCAGCAACAGATATGCAATGTATATAGTTCACTTTTGAATCCTACATTGGCCAGGTAAAAAGATTATTTTTATTTCTGAATTATGACTAGTCAGCTCTTCTGAGCATTTTGAAAGGTGTTCAGGATCCACGAATTTTAGAAAAGAGATGATTATATTCAACATCAGTAAAAATAGTTATTTTCTGAGTTAGCATTTGTGGCTGGGAGTAGATTTGCTTCCATAGGATAAAGGCATTCTGAGACACCAGAGAGTACATGTTATTGATGAATCTTTCAGGGGCACCTGGGGTTATCTAAACATGAGACAGGAGTACATTTTAAAACATATTTATAAAGTCCACTTAGTCGGCGGACAAAAAGAAGTGTGCTTTTTTGCCTTTTGAGACTAGTATCATTTAAAAGTGCTTGTTCGGTTCTTTTCGTGATTCAGCGGACATAGAGTCAGAGCTATTTGGAGAACATAAAATTTTTCAGATTTTGACGTTGTCTTCTTAAATTGAGGTATTCTCTTCTTTTTTGGGAATCAGGAATAATCACACCAGAAAAGGAGTTAAAAGTCAGTGTGGCAGGGGGAACCCAGCCACTCCTGCTGGCAAAAGAGGAGGATGTTGCAACAAAAAGGTCAAAACCTGCAGAGGACAATAAATTTTGTCACGAACAGGTAAATATGTTTTTTCCCTTTGCTGTATAAACCTGTTTTTTCTTTTTTCTTGCTCCTGATAGCCTTAGAGCTTCAAATTCCATGCTGTTGAAAGGTACGCAGACATCGCGATTGGCAATGTAATTAACTCTTGGTGTTACTTCTAATGCTCTGAAATCATCAAAATACATTGACTAACAGTGGCCATGTTTATTCAATATTTTCCAGTTCTATCAGTGTCCTTATTGTAACTACAATAGTAGGGACCAAAGTCGCATCCAGATGCATGTCCTGTCGCAGCACTCGGTGCAGCCCGTCATCTGCTGTCCCCTTTGCCAGGACATCCTCAGCAACAAAATGCACCTCCAGCTGCATCTGACGCATTTGCACAGCGTGTCTCCGGATTGCGTGGAGAAGCTGCTTATGACAGTAAGGATACCAAATGTTGATGCATGCATAATCTCTGTAAAGCAAACAACACAGAATCTGAAATTATTGGTTGATAGAAATTTATTTCTCCTGTGCTACGTAAAGCTCTCTTACTGTGTTACAGAAATCACGATTCAAGGCCCATTTGTTGTCTCTTTTGCATAGAAAAGAAAGCAAATATGATGCAAAGCATAGCTTGTTCAATAACACATCTTTTGCAGTCTTATTCCTATGCCTATAATCTTAATCAGACGACTCACGTGGGCACCCTGAGTTTCAGTTTTCTTGGTTATCATTATAAGAGCATAGACCCACAAAAACCTTTAAACTATATCTTAAAAAAGGAAAAGATGAATACAGCATTGCACCAGCATTGACCTGACATTTGAAGGGATCGCGTTGGCCTGTAAGATTCACAGATGTCCCTGCTGCAGTCAGAAAAAATGTAAGTGGGATATGCTCCTGCCAAATGGCAGGAGTGATGGGGTTTCTGGGTTACATTAGACAAGAACCCCTCTGTTGTTCACAGGTGCCTGTCCCCGATGTGATGATGCCAAACAGTTTGCTGCTGCCAGCAGCCACCTCTGAGAAATCGGAGCGAGACACACCTGCAGCCATCACAGCGGAGGGCTCTGGGAAATATTCAGGTATGCCAGCCTATGACCCAGATCTGCGGGAAACGCCCTTAGGAGCTCGCATTTGTGGTGGTGCTCCAAGATGATCACTATCAAAGGTTAAAAAAAAAAAGCAGGGAGGAAAAATAGTATTCCAAGAGCCATATTTTTCAAGGCATATTTAATATCTGGTTATCTGTAACTGCCCTTGGGGAATGAAGTGTCGTTGACTAAGAATATTCTGTGTGTTCTAATTCCTGAACATGGAGGTTATAGCCTTCAGTATCACACTGATTGTAGTGTATTACAGTTACCTTTGACTTGTTTTCTTCTCTATCCTGAAATTCCTTGAGGTCAAGGGTGATTTCTTACTCGCCTTTATATCCCCAGTATCTAGTACATGCTTGTCACATAGTAGTTGCTCAATAAATATTTCCTCAAAGAGTCAATTAAGCAGAAACCATTAGAGGCTCCTACTTCCAATATTTATTGGCATTTAAGCAATAGGTATTCTTTCTGTAAGCAATATGTTTGTGCTTTCTTCTACACAGGTGAAAGTCCAATGGATGACAAAAGTATGGCAGGTCTTGAGGATTCAAAGGCTAGCATGGAAATAAAGAGTGAGGAGCAGAAACCAGCGAAAGAACCCATGGAAGTGTCAGAATGGAATAAAAGTAGCAGTAAGGATGTGAAAATACCCGACACACTGCAAGATCAGTTAAGCGAACAGCAAAAAAGGCAACCCCTCTCCGTTTCCGACCGCCATGTTTATAAGTATCGCTGTAACCATTGTAGCTTGGCTTTTAAGACTATGCAGAAGCTTCAGATACATTCCCAGTATCATGCGATTCGGGCTGCGACGATGTGTAATCTCTGCCAGCGTAGTTTCCGTACATTCCAGGCTTTAAAAAAACACTTGGAAGCAGGCCACCCCGAACTGAGTGAGGCTGAACTTCAACAGCTGTATGCCTCCCTGCCCGTGAATGGTGAACTTTGGGCAGAGAGTGAAACGATGGCCCAGGATGACCATGCCCTGGAGCAGGAAATGGAGAGAGAGTATGAGGTGGACCATGAAGGGAAGGCAAGTCCTGTAGGAAGTGACAGTAGCTCTATTCCAGATGACATGGGCTCTGAACCAAAGCGGACTTTACCTTTTAGAAAAGGGCCAAATTTCACGATGGAAAAATTCCTCGATCCATCTCGCCCGTATAAATGTACAGTGTGTAAAGAGTCATTCACCCAAAAGAACATTCTCTTGGTCCATTATAATTCAGTTTCTCATCTGCATAAGTTGAAAAAGGTTTTGCAGGAAGCCTCCAGTCCTGTTCCTCAAGAAACCAACAGCAGCACAGATAACAAACCCTACAAGTGCAGCATCTGCAATGTTGCGTACAGCCAAAGCTCGACCCTGGAAATCCACATGAGGTCCGTGCTCCACCAGACAAAGGCCAGGGCTGCGAAGCTGGAGCCGAGTGGCCACGTGGCCGGTGGGCACAGCATTGCAGCCAACGTCAGTAGTCCTGGCCAAGGGATGTTAGAGTCCATGAGTTTAGCAGCAGTAAGCAGCAAAGATACCCACCTAGATGCCAAAGAATTAAATAAAAAACAAACCCCGGAAATGATCTCTGCTCAACCTACGCATCACCCACCGCAGTCACCAGCACAAATTCAGATGCAACTACAGCACGAGCTGCAACAGCAAGCCGCATTTTTTCAGCCTCAGTTTCTAAACCCGGCCTTTTTGCCTCATTTTCCTATGACCCCAGAAGCACTGCTGCAGTTTCAGCAGCCTCAGTTTCTCTTTCCATTCTACATCCCTGGGACAGAGTTCAGCTTGGGGCCCGATTTGGGCTTGCCGGGCTCTGCCGCCTTTGGTATGCCTGGCATGACCGGCATGGCTGGATCCTTGCTCGAAGACTTGAAGCAGCAGATTCAAACTCAGCATCACGTAGGCCAGACTCAACTCCAGATACTGCAGCAGCAAGCACAATACCAGGCCGCACAGTCCCAGCTGCAGCCTCAAAAGCAGCAGCAGCAGCAGCAGCAGCAGCAGCAACAGCAGCAGCAGCAGCAGCAACAGCAGCAGGCAAGCAAATTATTGAAACAAGAGCAAACGAACGTAGCCAGTGCAGACTGCCCCGTCATGAAGGACATCCCGTCTTACAAGGAGGCGGAAGAGATTGCTGACAAGCAAGAAAAGCCAAAGCAAGAATTTATAAGTGAAGGTGAAGGACTCAAAGAAGGCAAAGACGTCAAGAAGCAAAAATCCTTGGAACCATCCATCCCGCCCCCACGAATAGCTTCAGGGGCCAGAGGAAATGCAGCCAAAGCGTTACTGGAAAACTTTGGTTTTGAGCTGGTCATTCAGTATAATGAAAACAGGCAGAAGGTCCAGAAGAAAGGCAAAAGTGGTGATGGTGACAATACCGATAAATTGGAATGCGGAACGTGTGGTAAATTGTTTTCTAATGTTCTTATTTTAAAGAGTCACCAAGAACATGTACACGGGCAATTTTTTCCATATGGAGCATTGGAAAAATTTGCTCGCCAATACCGGGAGGCCTATGACAAGCTTTATCCAATTTCACCATCTTCACCGGAAACGCCGCCTCCCCCACCTCCGCCTCCCCCTCTGCCTCCAGCCCCTCCACAGCCCTCTTCCATGGGTCCTGTAAAACTCCCAAGCACGGTTTCTGCTCCTCTACAAGCTCCACCACCCACTCCCCCGCCACCACCACCGCCACCTCCTCCCCCACCTCCTCCCCCACCACCTCCACCTTCTGCACCCCCACAGGTCCAGCTGCCTGTTTCTCTTGACCTTCCGCTCTTTCCTTCCATTATGATGCAACCTGTGCAACATCCTGCACTTCCTCCCCAGCTCGCCCTGCAGCTGCCGCAGATGGACACTCTCTCTGCCGATCTCACCCAGCTTTGCCAGCAGCAGCTGGGACTAGATCCCAACTTCTTAAGGCATTCTCAGTTCAAACGCCCGCGGACGAGAATTACGGACGATCAACTCAAAATCCTGAGGGCTTATTTTGACATCAATAATTCTCCCAGCGAAGAACAGATCCAAGAAATGGCGGAGAAATCTGGCCTGTCTCAAAAAGTTATCAAGCACTGGTTTCGAAATACGCTTTTTAAGGAAAGACAGAGAAATAAGGATTCACCATACAACTTCAGTAACCCTCCCATCACTGTTTTGGAAGATATCAGAATCGAGCCACAGGCCTCCTCTTTAGAACACTACAAATCTGATGCGTCCTTCAGTAAAAGGTCTTCCAGAACAAGGTTTACTGACTACCAGCTTAGGGTTCTACAAGACTTTTTTGACACAAATGCTTACCCAAAAGATGATGAAATAGAACAACTTTCCACTGTTCTCAATCTACCTACCCGAGTTATTGTTGTATGGTTCCAGAATGCTCGTCAGAAAGCACGGAAGAGTTATGAGAATCAGGCAGAAACTAAAGATAGTGAAAAGCGAGAACTCACGAACGAACGGTACATTCGAACCAGCAACATGCAGTACCAATGTAAAAAGTGCAATGTGGTTTTCCCCAGGATCTTTGACTTGATTACGCATCAGAAAAAGCAGTGTTATAAGGATGAAGATGATGATGCCCAAGACGAAAGCCAAACTGAAGACTCCATGGATGCCACTGATCAAGTGGTGTACAAGCATTGCGCAGGGTCTGGCCCAACGGATGCAGCCAAAAACCCTGCTGGCCCTGCAGCAAGTTCTGGCTCTGGGACTAGTACCCCGCTGATTCCATCCCCCAAACCAGAACCTGAGAAGGCTTCTCCAAAACCAGAATATCCCACAGAAAAGCCAAAGCAGAGCGACCCCACTCCCCCTTTGCAAGGCACCAAACCAGCCCTGCCATTAGCATCGACTTCCGCAGACCCCCCGCAGGCCTCGGCAGCCCAGCCCCAGCCCCAGCCCCAGCCCCCGAAACAGCCCCAACTTGTTGGAAGACCTCCCTCGGCCTCTCAAGCCCCGGTCCCTTCCAGTCCACTGCAGATTTCCATGACTTCTCTCCAGAACAGTCTACCTCCACAGTTACTACAATACCAATGTGATCAGTGTACAGTTGCCTTCCCAACTCTGGAACTCTGGCAGGAGCACCAGCACATGCACTTCCTCGCTGCTCAAAACCAATTCCTTCACTCTCCGTTCTTGGAAAGGCCCATGGATATGCCCTACATGATCTTCGACCCCAACAACCCACTGATGACCGGCCAGCTGCTGAGCGGTTCTCTCACACAAATGCCACCTCAGACCAGTTCCTCCCACGCCACAGCCCCCACAACAGTTGCTGCTTCCCTTAAAAGGAAACTGGATGATAAAGAAGATAATAATTGCAGTGAAAAGGAGGGAGGGAATAGCGGTGAAGACCAGCACCGCGATAAACGCTTGAGAACCACAATCACCCCGGAACAACTGGAAATACTCTATGAAAAGTACTTGTTGGATTCCAATCCGACCAGAAAAATGCTTGATCACATTGCACGTGAAGTGGGGCTGAAAAAGAGAGTCGTGCAAGTCTGGTTCCAGAATACACGAGCTCGAGAAAGGAAAGGCCAGTTCCGGGCGGTGGGTCCCGCCCAGTCGCATAAACGGTGTCCCTTTTGCCGAGCCTTGTTCAAGGCAAAGTCAGCCTTGGAAAGCCACATTCGCTCTCGGCACTGGAACGAAGGAAAGCAGGCAGGTTACAGCTTGCCACCAAGCCCGTTAATATCAGCAGAAGATGGGGCAGAAAGCCCACAGAAATACATTTATTTTGATTATCCGTCTCTGCCATTAACTAAAATCGATCTATCAAGTGAGAACGAATTGGCTTCTACAGTGTCAACACCTGTGAGCAAAACAGCAGAGCTGTCGCCGAAGAATCTTTTAAGCCCTTCTTCTTTCAAAGCAGAATGTTCTGAGGATGTAGAGAATTTAAATGCCCCTCCTGCTGAGACTGGATATGATCAAAATAAAACTGATTTTGATGAGACTTCATCCGTTAATACAGCCATGAGTGATGCCACCACGGGAGATGAGGGAAACACTGAGATGGAAAGCACCACGGGAAGTTCTGGAGACGTGAAGCCAGCTTTATCTCCAAAAGAGCCGAAAACTCTCGATACTTTGCCCAAAACAGCAACCACACCCACCACGGAGGTTTGCGATGAAAAATTTCTCTTTTCTCTCACCAGTCCCTCGATACATTTCAATGATAAAGATGGTGACCATGACCAAAGCTTTTATATCACGGATGACCCCGATGACAATGCTGACCGCAGTGAGACATCGAGCATAGCTGACCCGAGTTCACCAAATCCATTCGGATCCAGCAATCCCTTTAAATCCAAAAGTAACGATCGACCGGGGCACAAGAGGTTCAGAACCCAAATGAGCAATCTTCAGCTCAAGGTCCTCAAGGCTTGCTTTAGTGACTACCGAACTCCAACCATGCAGGAATGTGAGATGCTAGGGAATGAGATTGGTCTGCCCAAACGCGTGGTCCAGGTGTGGTTCCAAAATGCCAGGGCCAAGGAAAAGAAATTTAAAATTAACATCGGGAAGCCTTTCATGATCAATCAAAGCGGAACGGAAGGCACCAAACCAGAGTGTACCCTCTGTGGGGTGAAGTACTCTGCCCGCTTGTCCATCAGAGATCATATTTTCTCCAAACAGCACATTTCCAAAGTGAGGGAGACCGTCGGGAGTCAGCTTGATCGGGAGAAAGATTACTTGGCTCCGACCACCGTGCGACAGCTGATGGCACAGCAGGAACTTGATCGTATAAAGAAAGCTTCAGATGTGCTGGGCTTGGCGGTGCAGCAGCCGAGCATGATGGACAGCAGCTCCCTCCATGGCATCAGTCTGCCAGCAGCCTATCCAGGACTCCCCAGCCTTCCTCCCGTCCTCCTCCCTGGAATGAACGGTCCATCCTCCTTGCCCGGATTTCCACAAAATTCAAACAGTAAGTCGTTTCAAGGAGAGTCGGTCTAATTAATTAAGTAACATTAGGCAGCCAATCACATGTAACCAAGAACAGGGTACATTTGGATCTCTTTTAATTTCATTAGTGAAACCATTAGATTGTTTGAAGTGTATATTTTATTGTCTATCATTAATAACCAGGAAGTGAGTCACCCTGAACATATGCAGAATAATAAAGACTAGGTAGATCATAGCAGTCTCAGAAATATATTGTTTATATCATTATATCTCTATGTCTTAGAAATATTACTTTTTTATTTATTTATTTTTTTTGAGGAAGATTAGCCCTGAGCTAACTGCTGCCAATCCTCCTCTTTTTGCTGAGGAAGACTGGCCCTGAGCTAACATCTGTGCCCCTCCCCTCTTCCTCTACGTTATTTGTGGGACGCCTACCACAGCGTGGCTTTTGCCAAGTGGTGCCATGTCCACACCCAGGATCCGAACCGGCAAACCCTGGGCTGCCAAGAAGCAGAAAGTGTGCACTTAACCGCTGCGCCACCGGGCCGGGCCCTTACTTACTCTTTAAAATAAGTTTTGTTTTCACAATTGATTTTTTTGTGATTAATTTTTTAAAGGAAAATTTAAATTCTTTTTAAAAGGAAGTTTTGACATTCTGAAGAGACTTATCTAGAATGAACTAATTACAGAGAACATTTCCGAAACACGTAAGGAAAGCTCTTTTCCTTTTCACAAATTGCAGTTTTACGTAAATTTCAAACTTTGCAGTTTCATCCTTCTCTTAGTAAAATCAAAATTTCCATGCAATCTTAGGCAGATATTCCTGTTTTAACTTTTAGCTTGGGAGACAAGAAAACAATGGTATCGAATGGCCTCCTGGCCACGGCCAGCTCCTCTGGTTTCTGTCCTGAATGACGTCCTGGCATTGGAAAGAAGCAGAATGGATCCACACATAGAGAATGTTACCAGGAAAATTTCTGCAGTGCCCTTTCTTTTAACTATCGTACCAGCTAGCTTCCCTGCCACTGCCCGCATAGTACTTCAGGCTTCTTTCTCTGGACATTCTTGGGGCTGTAAATATTAGAGCTATAATCGTGTGTTTTGTTTGAACATTTCAATTCAGTCAAATATAGTTGTTTCAAGAATAACGCAGCGGTTGATTTTTTTGGCATCTGAATGTATTAGTCTTCTGGTCCCACTTTATATATCACTGTGTTTATTGACACACAGAAAAATATCTCATGTGGAAAAATTCCTATGATCAGTTATATAAAATAGAGTTTTCCACATAATGTCAAAATTGGAAAAGCTCCTATGAAGAGTTATGTAAAATATTAAACAAAATATTATGTAAAACAGAGTAAAATTTAATATTTTCCATGGGCTAAGAACAAAGTGTCTGTGCCTTTCATCTGCAAGTCTGCTTTGATTGATGATGCCTGTGTAGTCACCCCTCTAAGTGGTGGTCAGAGCATCTTGTTTTTCTCTCCACTGGATCAAAAGGCCTTTGCTTGGACAATGGGTCCTTCACTGACTGCCCCTCTGGCTTGTCACACTGAAAATGGTACCCAGAGGGCCTATTTGAGAGAAAAGGAGAAGGGGAGGAGAGAAAAGATGTTTATGAATACTTAACCTAACCTTTCTCCTCATTCTACTCACCATAAATATAATTTATACCTCCCCGAAATATGGGCCCTGTTTATAACTATCAGAGTTGTGGGAATATGTTGGCCGCAGGCCTCCTCAGTGAGCAGTGTCTTTAAATGCATTGGGTACTGAGAAGCTCAGTGCTAGGTGTCCGTTTTTTTATTGAATCATGGACCAAAACAGACCGGAGAGTGTTCTAAAGAGAAAAGGTCCATGAACACACCTACTGGAATTTGCAGTTTCTCTTGAATTAATTCTTTGTTCGTGATAGAATTTAAACATTAGCACAGCAGAGTTATCAGCAGGACCCCATCTGAGAGCCTGAGTCCTCACACTTCCAGTTCACATCTTTCTTAGGTTAATTTACCTGTGATGGGCAATACTGAATGTGTTAATCAGCTCAGGGAGTGGAGCTGTCGTTCTCCATCTTTCTACTGTATTATTTCTCATCAAACAAGTATCCCCTTTGCTTTATGGGAGAAATAGACATACCAGCTAGGTGAAATCAAAAGGAGAAAACTGCTTCATAAGGAGAATATTTCTGTATATCTTACATGCCCTGGGCTTTTGCAAGTATGTTATCTATATGAACAGACTTCGAGAATATGACATGTTCATCTTGGGCCCGTTTTAATGGGATTTAGTTATGGAAAAGACTTCATTTTAAAGATATGCCATCCCTTTGAAGGTAGGTTTGAAGATTTGATCCTAAGTCACTAAAAAGGTACTCCATCGAATATGAGATGTGCTGTAATGTCTGATGCAAAGCTACATGCCAAAATTGACTTAATTGCAATGTTTGTTTTCAGTTTTAGTATTTACCAACTTCTGAATTTCCTGATTTGAACACCCATTTTATTCTTTTTTGGGTGGAATTGCTGTTCTGGTTTACCAGCTTTAATGTCCACAAAAATTCCTTACCTTACTTCCAAGAAATTGACAAATTATTTAGTCTTTCAAGATCAGAAAGAAAGCCCTAATATAATCGTGAGTAATATACATCATGTGTGCCTGCTTCCTGAACAATGACCCAGCCCTGTGTTCAGTATCACTAATTACTATTACTCATTTTTTAATAAAGTGAATTATTTTCTGCTTTAAAAATTTTCCACATTTGTCTTTTTCTATCATGACAACATGCAGAAAGGGAAAGTGACAATAGAAAATCACATGCCTGTACACCTGGAAAAAATTAGAAAACCTTTACGTTTACATTTTATCCTTTAAGATATTAGCTTCCTTTGGCATTTTGCTCAAGAAGAATAGAAAAATAACTTGATTTTTCTATTTTTAGCTTATTTGCTTTATTGTTTTAAGCAGTAACTGATTTTTATATGTTCCATTGGTGTTTGGAAATACTGCCGAACCCAATTTCCTTAAAAGGAACTTTAGGACATGCCTTTTGCATTTTTCTCATACTTCAATGTAATTTACTAGCACATTTGGGGTAAATCTAGATAAGACTAAGTCTTTAATAATTTTAGCACAATTGTCTTTGGCCCCGTGTCCATAATTAGTTTTATTTTCACCTCAAAAATAAATTTCCCCTCCAGGAGACCTAGATCAAAGAAATTTGAGAGAAAGGAACTATATGTAAGTTCACGTGAGACAGGCATTTTCTTCTGAAAGCATTACTTTTGGGAGTAGGCAGCTGTTTCAGGAAAACAAAACCAAATAAAATGATGGTAGTATGAGATTATCTGTAGAGAAACTTTAATCTCTCAGTGGAATTTCAAAGAACTGGAGTAGGAGTGAGGGAACAGGAAAAATGTGTCTTTAACATTATAACTCGGTAACAGAGATGAAAATGGAGATGTGTTTAATTTGTAGTTACCACCACCTCTCCTGTGTTGTGATTGCTGTTCAGTTTTTCTCTTCTATTTCTAGTTTTTATGTCAGTTGGCTGCTGAACTTTTGACTGCAAATTTTACAGGCTTATGTCTTTGACTAGTAGGCCCAGTGTACATTGTTCCTCATCCTTAATCAGTATCTGTTTTCCTAACATTTTTACTTAACAGCTGATTATTTAACCCAACTCATTCCTCAAGATTTTGAATTATCAGGATTCTGAACATCCCTGATAGTCTTTGACTATAGTAGTATAGTAGTTGAGATTCCTAGGGCAGTCCTCTGAACATTTCCATTACTTCCTTATAGGACCTCCAGATAGGACCTTGTGGGCGGCGTCTGATGGGAAGGCCATAGTCAACAACTGTTGATCCATCTTGCTTTCTAATTGCCACTGCTAATGTTTTTGCCTCTTAGTGCCTTAAAATTTCCCTTGTCTTAAATTCTCATGTCAGAGAGATAGGTGAACCGGCAATTTCCTTAGAGTTGGGGGGGACAGCACGTAGGTAGCAAGGGTGCAGTTATGGAGTATGAAGTCTAGCTGTTCGAGATCTACAGCTAAAGTTGGCTTTCTAAGTAGGCAAAAGAAGCTGGCTGCTAACACGGTCTGGTTCCAACAATGCAAGGAAGGCTTTTCTGTCCTTAGTAAAGCTGCTTCCACCTCATCACTCATGCCTGAAATTCTATAATTAAATATTAATTCCTTTGACTTAATGCATTCTCCTCAGTTAAATGGAAAATAGAGTAGAATATCATGAAATCAGACGACCATAGCAGGAAGAAACCTCAAATTATCTAATCTAGTGTATATTAAGTCTTTTCAGAAATAGGTGTATTCACATTTTTGGCTCTTTCTTGCAAGTGAAATTTGATAGAGAGGCAAGTGGAAAGAAGATGAAGCTATCAGGCATAGTACTGTAGGAATAAAGGCAAGGGACTTGAGAGTTTGGGCTCCCAAAAGCAACTCCCTAACTTCACAGCTTTCTCTAGGGCTATGTTTAAATCCCAGGAACCTGAGAATTCTATCATACTAAATTGGATTAAAGACCCGGGAATTTACTCATTCCTTCCTACCATACCCCTGCAAAGCTTGAGCCATTTCATTTAAATTTATTTCATGTATTTCACCCGTTCCCCCTGTAGAATGTGCATGCTTGCTATCAGTTTCTTCTGGAAATACAATGTTATTTTCAGGGATTTTTTTTTTTCTTTTTGGATTTTGAACATTTGCATTATTTAACATTTGAAATTGATTGAATTAGACAGGAAGATAAATTTGAGTGGCAGCTTTAGATTTTAGTTTCCCTGCCCCGCATCAATGTTGAGTCAGATTTCTGTCAAGTCACCTACCAGCTCTAGGACTCAATTTTGTTACTTAAAAATGGAACTTTTAGCCCCCGTCCCCACTTACTGTTGAGGATATCGGGAGACTGTTCTCTAACATGATGGAAATTCCTTAGAGGTCATCACTAATACAACTACAGAAATTATTCCAAAGCAGGTCAGAGAAGAGTTGGGTGTGGTGAGGTTAGACAGAGCAGCCAGTGGTAAGCTAGGTGAACTGACAGTGATGGGATAATGATTAGGGTCAAGTTGAGAGTGGTATTGCGGACTTCAGAGTATCTTGAACACTAAGCCTAAGAAAAGCTTTCTCAGCTGGGTAAAGACCAATTAAGAAACTAAAAGTTGTTTTCTGTCTAAAGAAATACAAGCATGCAGTTTTGGTGTCACTTGTTTTTCTTTTTTTTTTATCACCCAAATGTTGCATTTAGCGTGGAGGTAAGACTTGGACTAATATTAAAAAGATGGTTGTCTTAAATCTATGCTCATTCTCTCTACAGCTATGTACTAATAATTTAAACTCCATTCCTCTTCTCCTGGTTAATTCTTCCATCAGGCCTCATCACGGTCCTTGTCATGATCATTTGGTAGTAAGCCATCCCTCTTCAAGAATGGACCACCACTCATTAGGCTTCCAGTCCATTCCTTTTGCAGTCAACTTTATTTGCCTCTAAAAGGACATACTCAAGAAAGGCACGACTTTTACAATTCCTTCTTTTATCCTGAGCTGTCGTTTAGTTTTTTACCCAACTCTCCAGCTCATAAAAGTGGCTTTATAATAGGTTTTTACCAGCCTCTACATGAGATTGAGTACTTGAAACCCAGCAGAGATCTCTTGCATTACGCTAGGAGTCATACTCTACTCCACATATGTCTACCTACTGAGCATTTACTTTGCTTTCTCTAATGAGGTGAGAACCATTTTCGAGGACTACAGGCAAACCTGGAAGAAGCACATTTTGGGCATGATAAAGCTGAGTGTTAATATATTCAATTCCTATCAAGTACTCTGTTAGCCAGATTATCAGGATGGTAATAAATAGCTTAACCTGCACCCTTAAAAATGACATCGTGCCTAACCACGCTCAGTCCTAGTAATGAATAGCTGTGACTTCACCGCTGTTTGTTTTTCGGTGTCTTCCGTGATCATTTGCTATCGCTATTTAATTAGCTTATCACCTTCTTTATTCAATGTAAATGTATTTTTCTACTGGAACTTAGGCAGATGGATTTCATTTTATTTGATAGCTAATTACTTTTTGAACGTGGTAATTATCAGACTGCTCAAGTGAAGGACGAGCGAGTCTGCCTTCCCAGAGGTATAGTAAAAATTGGTTAAAATGAATAACAGTGTAGGGATCTCGCAAAGTGTATCAATTAGAAGTAACCGCTGTTGTTCACTATGATGTGCTTTTTCGAACCATCTGTCTTTCGTATTATGAGAGTCTTGTTTTCTGAGTAAAATGTCGCTAAACTGTGCAGATGACATTCCTTAGAGTTGGGAGGGGTTAAGGTTAATGT